>NW_009935499.1:0-75890 GCF_000696875.1 Nestor notabilis | reverse complement strand
TGCCGGCTGGGCTTGAACCACGACACCATACCACCACGTTTCCCTACCAACCCTATTCCACCTTTCCATGCCAGCTCTGTGCCTCCGCTGACAGCATCAGATGCACTGACTGGCTGCTGTCAAGCCCCAGCCTGGGTCTGACTATTCTGTGTCCGAACAAATCACAGGCTTTTCAAGAAGCACTGTGTGTGCCTGCAGGAGCAGGTCATGGCTGCAGCAGGCTGGCAGAGGGCCTGCCATTTGGTCTGCCTCACGCTCCATGGCAGTTTAGCCCCTTCTAGTTTTCAGAGGTTGAATCTGCCCAGGTTTGAAAATGGTCATGCCTGGTATCTGCTTCTGACCGGTATTTTTGGGAAGTACTTTCTTCAGATGCATTGGCTTCCACTGAGAACTAGACACATGCTGTGAACACATCTTTTGTTGGTATGCTTCTTTCTTAAGGTCTGTCATTGAGACACAGCCCTACAACTTGAAGTCAGGATGATTTTTTTTTCTCCTCACATGAAATCCCCCCAAAGTTGTTAAAACTGTAACAACACACAAATATTCAGCCAGTGAAGTTTGGTAGACTTTTGCAGGAGCCAAGATCATTGCAAAGTTTTTCCACCTTTGAAGCTTTTTGCAGTACGTTACAGAACCTGCTTGAGAGCTTGATTATTTGTAACTTCTCCCTCCATTTTTCCCACTGAGCAAAAAGTTCCAGGTGTCTGACTCTGTCTTGGAAAGGCAGTCCAGGACTCCTGCAGTTACTGGGTGGGGACGTTAGGAGCTACGATGATGGGAATTGCTGACAGCTGAGAAACTGCCTCTTGTACATGGTGCTCGGCTGTGCATACTGACTGCCTCTAACTTAGTTTTGCAACACGGGAATATGAAAGAGCAGTTGAAAAGTATCTGAGCAGTGGGGACGATACAGGAAATAACCTGGGGAAGAATAAAAAGATGAGGGCTGGTGTAAGAACAGAAAGGGACTGTCAGCCAGGGAAACCTAAGAATATAACATGAAGCAGGTTAGGGTAAAGAATGCCAACACTTGGTGCCAGGCAAAATACAGCAAAGATGCAGATGGGTTTGTACAGAATCTGGAATAAAACCCATGAGTTTTGAAACGTGGCCTTACTGTGCTGTTCAGCAAAAAGCTGTGCCCTCAAGGATCTCACCATTCCATATTTGCTCTATTCCCCCTCTAGTGGCAGATCCCCACAGAAAATACAATGCTTCTTACACCATTTGTTCTGTTAATGTAGTTCAAACACTCTCGTGAATCAAAAAAATCCAGATTTTCTATAATCTATTTAAGATGTCATTTCCAAATTTCTTTTTCTTAAGGGGGAAATTATATGTAAAGCTACAGTAAACTAACACTCATTACAAAAAATGGCCTCAGGATTTGGGATATGTATTATTAAGGTTGACTCTGAAGCCTTTGTTCATTTTTTTTTTCCATGGAATATTTAGTTGACTCATTGAACAGGATGATAGGGTGCCTGGAGGGAAAAAACAGGACTGTGTTGTTCACAGTCCAGTTCACCAGTCCAGTTCACCAGTCCTCTGGAGACCTTCTGTTTTGCTTGTTAAAAAAGTCAGAAACTGTTTGATGAATGACACAAGTACCACAGAGAGACAGTAGTGGTCAGGTGGCTAGGAGAACAAATGTTGCCACAGACCATCAGACCCTATTCTCTCTGTTAGATGGTTTCTAGGCAATACTAAGTCACATGGACTGAAATACCTGCAGAAAGCTGCTAATAATTTTTTGCTTTCTAGGCTCCTTCTCAAGACACATGTGATCTAAATTGCAGAAATATGCAGAACTTGCATTTGCAGCTGAGGCTAATGAAAGCAATGAGCTTAGACCTTCCCTCACAAGGATCTTTTGCACATAAAAATCTAACATTTGTAATAAACTGATTTCTCAGAACATCACTAAATTTTAAGGAAATAAACTGTTCTTCTGTTGGTTCACTGTTTCAGTGGTGTATATGGAGTAACATGAGGTCACAACTTAGGATTACAGTAAAACCGTATTTTGAATCATAGTAGTTTCAGAATCATAGTAGAACAGTCTGAAGAAACCAGGACCCAAACAGAGAGTAGTATCTGGTCACACACTTTAAAGCTGCATCATGATGTGTGTTTGAGGGGGCAAATGCTGTGTCATGATGTATTTAGCAACATTGTGACATGTTGTTTTCCCAGTGTCTGTGTGACTCTTCCTATTATTGTGGTCACAAATTTTTTTTAGGTGACGCTTGAGATTAGATAATACCTGTTTAGATACAGGCTTAGTTCTGTTGCATTAGATACACTGTAGTGCTCTGTGTTCTAGGATACAATATAGAAGGTGGACATGGCAATGTTTCCGACTTTTTTATGGTTATGTGTAAAGAATTGCATTTTGTGAAGAATCCAATCTTATTGCGTTATGCTTGTGTTTTTTCTACCCATTTAGGATTAGATGGGAACCTGAGTACTGTGTCTGGGACAAACTTATGCAGAAGTACAGTACCAGATCTGTAGTCATATGAAGAAGTTTCATGTTAAATACAGACCTGTCTTAAGCCATAGGCAGCTGAGGGGATTTTCTTTTAGATCTGTTTTGTATTTGGGCACCTAAAGTTTGTCTAATCCCTTTCTTAGATGCCAAATTATTTTTCTGGATCTAGCCTCTAATAGCAAACAGAGAAAACTAGTTTTTCGATAGTTATTTCCTTACTGACCAGGCTGACACTATCTAAATTACATTTTCTACTACAGACTACAGAAACCTTATCTCTGGCTGTTAAGAAGCTGTACAGTCAAGTAAACTCCATAAGTGAAGGAATCTTCCATCCAAACAAGGAAGAAAATATAGAAATATTATATGGGTCTAACGTTTACAATTTTCCTAACTGCATGCTGACTCGTAAGAGTGCATAAAGATACAATTGCTGTTATTAATAGTATTATAAAAAAATAATCTGTAAAAGTATTTACTGGCAAGGGTTTGTTTCTACACTGTGTCAATGAATATTAAATCATGAGATTAAGAAACAGCATGTCTGTTTTAAAATTTATGTAACTTCTATAACTAATATAAATATGCACTTAGTTCTTAGAAACAAATTATTTTGGTCAGGGTATTATAAGTGTATCATCATGAAATAAAACCATTACTGTTGGATTGAACAAGTGATGAATAGTTGCTTATCTGAAAACTGTAACTAGCCTCAGAAATTTTGTAGTGATAAAGGAATTTGACAAACTTTTCATTTCATCTTCAAGAAACAGATTTTTCTCATTTGATTCTTGAATTAAATGCTTATACATTAATGTCCATCCTTTGTAGCAACAGCTGCAATATGAGAAAATGAGACAGTTTCTTAAGTCCATAACATACTGTATTTGATGGGTAGTTGTATTTCTGAGTATGGTAGAGAGGGGTAGAATATTTTTCATTTGCCTGAGATATTTCGTATTGGAAATGGAACTTAGTGTGTTGTTATACATTTGAAAACAGTTGTGGTTGTTCAGAAATTTTTATTTCTTCTGAGGTTCCTTTGTATACTAAGCTTTTTGTGAGTGTTTTTTTAATAATACAAAAATGACTGAGGTAATAGCACATGCATGTATGCATGATACTAGAATAGGGAGAACTTGCAAGGTGTAATAATTATGGGTAGTACATTTTGATGTACAGATATAAGTGCATGAGTGAGAACTCAACTTTATTGTAATCTGTCCTCAAGAGATCCTTCCTGCCCTTCTTTGCTCTTTTCCAGCAATGTTAAGCATATGGATTTAGGATTTGGTACATTAGGATTTAGGTTTGGTACAAATGCGAGAGACAATTCTTAGTTTCATTTTCTTAAGAAACTTACTTTGTCTGAGCATACCTTCCTTTTTCCTTTCTCACTTCAGTAACTTTTCAAGCTGTGGATGCAGTAAACTGCAATTGACAAAGATGAAATCTTAAAAACACTTCATTTCCCAGACACATATAAGAAGTGGTGGCTGGGACACTGTAGGTGACAAAGCTACACTGATACTAACTAGCAAGAACACATATTGTTCAGACCATACTCAGCTTATCCTGCCTCTGCACATAAGGTCAGTAGAAGGCATAGGGAGAAAATGAAGGCACTGTGAGAGGGAAAGGTGACTAAAGCATTGTGTGAAGGAAGAAAGGGAGGAAACTGGAAATACAGTAAGAAATGCAGGGAAAACAGACAGAAAATGGAGGGAGAGAAAGACTATTGCGATCAGAGATGTTTACTATTTTAGATAAAGCTATAGAAAAGTATAATCCATTAGTTTTCATGAAGTAACTTGATCTAAAATTTTTGCAAGCTTCCTTGTCCATTTTCTGTTTCTTTCCGCTTCCTGATCACTCTTCTTCTTCATAGAATCATAGAATCACAGACTGATTTGGGTTGGGAGGGATCTTAGAGATCATCTAGTTCCAACCCCCTGCCATAAGCAGGGACACTTTCCACTAGACCCATATAATCTGGCCCTGCTTCTTCTTCCCCTTCTTCTTCCCCCTCCCCTTTTTAAACCAACAAGGCCTCACATTCCTGCCAGGCTATTTTTATTTGATGTTTCCTCAATGTTGAATCAATCACTTCTATTTAAATACGAATGAAAAATCAACCAGGAAATGGTTTAGCAGTGCCTCATTGCCTACTATTAGTATCATGTAGCAGTACTTACCAGCCTTTGCATTTATTGAAGGTATAAAGCTCCAGATTGCAAAAATCAATCAACTTTCCAAGCAGACAGGTCATTCTTCTCTAAAATATTAGTTACTAGTGAAGGAAAATAAGGCATTACTTTCACATCCATTGAATTTCTTTGCCTGGTTTTGGTATATAACTTTTAAATATTGTGTTTGATCATTTGATTGAATCAAGGACCAGAATCATGTAAATTTTAACTAAAGCATTTGTGTGTGTTTGTTTAGAGAAATCTATTAAAATGCTGATGGCTTTAGAATTAGACTGCATTGGCCTACTACAGATCTTGAAACAATATATGACAGTGGAGCACCAGACAATTAACAAAGCCTCTTGTATTTTCTGAAGTAAATTGCTGCAGAAATTTGATTTTTATAAGGTGCTTTTATACCTCGGGTTTTTTTATTCCCTTACATACAGAACTTGCCTCCAGCTGCTTTTAGAGTGCATGGTTTTAACCATATGGTTACAGTTTCTGTCTTCTGTCTGTGTTATTTAGAAAGGAAAAAATGGCGTGGTACTTCTTTGTCAAAATCAGAATGTTGGAACTATGTGCATAAAGTTAATGCAGAGGCTGACAATCGATTACTTCTGTTATGCTGGTAGGCTAAGTAAATCAGTCATTATATTAGTCTATTACAGATTGCACTCAACTGCAAAAGTATAGGATAAAACAATTCTAAATGTATGTCCATTAATATTCAGGACTCTTTTTCAAACCCATGGAAGGCATTTTGTTTGTCTGAAAACAACATTCTGACCATTCTTACAGGTCAAATTAGAACTACATGATCCACTTCACCAAGTGCTGACTGGCACCCCCTTACAATCTTTTTCATGAGCCGTATGTCTTAAGCTGTGTAAAGGATGTTTGCCTTGAACACTGAACTAATTTTTCCTAATGGATGGCCTGTTTTCCCACCATCTATAACAAAGCCCTTTTCTATTAGAGAACCTTGAACTGGACAGTCCTGCCTTAATCCTACATTGGCTGAGTCAAAACAGGTGGATTCTGAGAGACACAACAAATGTTAATTTAATGAGAATGGCATGACAAAAATAAAAAGTTGTCTTCAGAAGTCTGAAAGTAAACTGTGACAAGCCACATTCGATAACTGGCTGAATGTGTGCAAAATCACATGAAAGTTTACTGAAATTATTACAGAATAATAATATACATTTCTACAAAACGAAGCACACAAAAATTTCAAATAACAACAACAACAACAACAACAAAAAACTGGTTGGGGGCAAGCCTGTTCATTCGTGATGAATCTAGCCATTACACAAAGTATTAATGTATTTTTACAAAGCCAAAGAATGCCTTCTTTGCTGAATGCTATTGGATATCAGGTTTCTACTTGTGTACTCATTCATGTCTTTAATAAAACGGATATTTTCTAAGAAAAGAACAAAAACACAAGAAAAAATTAACAATGAATCTGCCATACATATATTTCATTCTCAAAATAAAAGTTGATTCTTTCAGTATTCAACACAAAGCAAAGATGCAGCACAGAGAAGCCTTTATTGTAATCGATGCAACACTGGCCAAAAGAGTAAAGCATAGGTTGAGCTAAGGAAAGGAAATATGCATGTTGTAGAACCAAACTTTTGGTGTCACTCAGTTCTCAAGAAAAACAGTGATCGGAATTATTATGTAATACTAGCGTTACATCTCCAAACCAGGTATAGCTAGTTTTCTGCACCTCCAAGCATTCTAAATGTAATAATGCCATCTCTAGGAAGCATAACAGGAAGACAGTATTTAATTAAAGAATATGGTATTATCCTTATTATTCTTAGAATTATCCATAACTGGGAAACCATTCTGGGAACTGCAAATCTTTAAATGCAAACATAGTTTAAGGGGAATAAACTAATGGGTGGAGATAAATTTCTGCATTAGTAACATCAAAGTAAAAAGCAATGTCTCAGATATGTTATAAGAAGTCGCATATAGTAATATCAGCTTAGATTTTTAATTAGCTAGTATTTAATGAATATTATAAAGTAAACAGTAATGAAAATGTTCATCAGAGCAGCAAATGTTATATTTGTTAAAAAGGCCTGTTACAAGTGTAAAATTAGTACTACTTCAGAAAGTCTGTTTTATCATTGTAAGTTTAGTAACAGAAATATATGTAAGCCAAGGCTTAGCTTATGTTTTGCTGTGATACCTTTGTATATCATCTTGACCATCTGACTTAGCCTCTAAAGTACAAAAAATGGGTCAAATATCAGAGTCACCTATGTTCAGTCAAAGACTAAATGTGTTAGAGACATGTTTCATTCTTTCTGAACTTTTATCAGGGGCAAAAAACTAGTTATTATGGAACCTCACTAATGCTTTTACGCATTACATGTCTTGAATCTACAAGTTTTAAGCCATGTGCTATAAGGACGAAGCTGAGCACATCTACAATGCTCTCACATCATGCAGTAATGGCCTAAGCAGCCAGCATGGTCAGAAGGACGTTTGGTAGTGTATATTTTGCTATGCTTTGGAGCAAAGCCTTGGAGTGTATGCGAGTGTATGGGAATGTGTTATTTCATGGCCCAAATTGACAGAAAACAACTGTTCATTTCTACAGGAGTTCTAAATTTTCATTTAAAGAGGTAATCCACTGTAACTTCAAATGCAAACATCCCTAAAAATGTCGGATATTCCTAATGTTTGGTATGCAAACTGATTAAATCACAGCATATATTTATAATTTTCCTTTTCTTGGAATAATGTTGACAATATGAAACAAAATTTGCATATGTCTGTTGTTGCTTACTGCTTTTTAAAAATAAAGCTTCAAAATTGCAGGCACAAGGTATGCTGTATTTTCAGATGGTATTCTGGTTCTTATTTTTTCCTTTGATCTCTTTTCAATTCGGCTGAAATGTACAGCATGAAAAGAGTATTGCAAATCAACTTCATCTTTTGAAGAATACCTTTTACTCTTGATTGATGCAATTGACTATTGGCAAGCAGGTTGTGAAAAATTGTCCTTAATGTGTGAGGCTCTGTACAAAGCAACCAAAAAAAAAACTGTGTAGGCAGTCCAACTCTAAAAAGCCCGTATGTTATTAAAAGCAGAAGACAAAAATGGATAAAGAGTAAAAATCATCACAGGAGTATGGATTCACTAGTTACATTTCTTCAATCCAAACCAACCCTTTCGGCTTTTCTAAATTTCCCTAAGAAAACCTAAAATAGCTACCTTTTATGCTGCCCACACATGTATTTCACAAATGTGCTAAAGATTAATTCTGACTGCATAAAGCTAACAATATTACACTTCCCAAAGGGATGGACAGCATGTCCCCAGCTGTCCCAGCCATGCCCCACAGAATGCGAGTGCATTCCCTAGCTGCTGCCTGTGCTGTTTGGAGTTGAAGGAGGTGGTGGCAGCTGCTCAGCTGGTTGAGACTTCAACAGAAACTTTTGCAGTAAATGTGTGTGCAGTATAAAGCAGTGGACACCTAAACAACAATAATGTAGGGGAAAAAATTAACAAGATGAGAATATTGTTATGTGTTGGAAAACAAAGAAAGTCCATGACCTTGTCAAGTACCTTTGAACTTCCACCAGTTCATTTTTGTGCTTTTACTGATTTGCCACATATCCAACTTTGTCAGCAAGGAGACAGATGCCTTACTAAGAGCTCCTCGGCAGCAAGAACAAACAGAAAGAAAAAAAAAGAAACCCAAACCCATCCACTCCCACCCCGAACTAACCAGCCAACCAACCAAAAAACCCAGGAAAAAAAGGAAGTTTTTTACATGATGTAACATGTTGTAACAATCTTATATGACCCTTGCAGAACATGACCTACAATGTAGAGAGGCACAATACTTGGTTGCATTATTCTACTACTTCATATCACAATTTAGAAAGCAAAACAAAGAAATATGTTAGCACTATTACACAGTTCTGGTGAGGATGGCCTCGCAATTCCTGTGGGAGACACATGAAAGAAAATTTTGTAACACAGTATCCTACAGTTACAGCATGTTAGACTTTTTGTTTGAAAGCAAAAAGGGAAAGGTAGGAAGAGAAGGAGAAGCTCTTGTATTGGCAGCAGAACTAATAAGACTTAGTTTCCCATCATTTTGCTCCTTCTTCTTTGCTTTGTTGTAATTTAATAAAGGACAAGCACCATTTTCATCAGTGGTTGCATTTATTGGCTTACTTTCCCCTCAGGAAACCTTACATAGGTTCAAATAGAAGTTAAGCTAATTATGAAAGTTCTCCATTTAGGCATTAATCAGATGTCTGTCTTCTAGATGATTGCCCATTCTTACTAATTCTGTAAGACTCTAACATCTTTTTTACCATTGTTTTTCTGTGGCATTTGATTGATATGTGTTAGTACCTTTAAAAAATTTACAGAAGAGAGAGGACACATGAGCCTTCTTATTACAGAATTTAATTTTTTTCCTCATCAAATAAAGAACAGTGCTGAGATTTTTGATAAAATATTGTTCTCTGACATATAAAGATTTAATAATAAATGCAGTGCCCTCTACAACCACAGCATAGAAGGTTGGAAACCAGTGCTAATAGAAATGTGTGCTATCAAATACTGCAACTGGTTCTCAGACTCAATGCCACTGGTCCTCAGACAGCTGTCAAATGGCATTAAACAGGAATCACTAGGTATTTGTGATAACATCCTGACATTGTAGCTTGGCTTTTCTGTTGGTGATGTTGCTTTTCTACAGTCAATTATTAATTTGCTCCTTAGCTCTTTCATGTCTTTCTTTATGCTGTGAGGAAAAACGTGTGAATGATGGGGAGGAAATTATCTCCCAGTCTCCTCTCTGCTGGAGGCAACAAGGAGAGGATTGACTTCTATAACTTTTTCTTCACAGCATGCTAACTGCATCACAAGCAATCACATGCTTGTCAACATGACCATGTCTGTTCCATAACCACATTTCCACTGTCAGCGAGATACAAGACTCAGTTGGCACTCTCTATGGTGATGACAAGTAATACAGGTGTCTGATCTGCATACAGAAATTCACACTGTGTCATTTTATTCTTGCATTTGTAAGAGCTAAATTTAATTTGCCTGCTTATGCTTATTATCATAGAAGGAAACTGTTTTAGTCAACAAACATCACTTCATCGAAGACACATGCTGCAGGTGTAAATCTTTGCCTTTGTAATTATTAGGACCAAGATCTGTTTTTCAGAAGGGAAATCAGTTTTGAGAAGTTTGTGTTGATCTTTTTCATTTTATTGCTAGAAGGCAAGAGCAGAAATTGCAAAGCTAGCTTAAGGGACAGAGAAAATGGAGATGCAAAAACCTGTCTTTTAGAGTGTTGTAACAACTGAAAAGGAGCATATGAGCATGCATATGTATATAGCAGGTACAAGATCCCTATAAAAACTGGGACCTCAGCAATACGTGGTACTACTTAATGACAGAAATTTAAGATGATCAGTGCTTTAGTCGCAGTATGCTCATACATGTCTTGTATGGTAATGGTCTTGAAGTCCCTGTTTAGTGTATACTGGCAAATGAGACTTCAGACAGGTGCTAGAAAATTCTTGTTGGTGTAGTGTTTCTAGTGGTTCATGCCTGCTTTGCTTTCAGGAAAACTAAAACAAGACCTTACTGCCCTTCGGATGGAACTTTATTTTGATGCGCGTCAACTGGATAAGAAATATGCCAATAGTGAAGGAATGTGCCTTCAACAAGTTTTAAAACACTTACAAACTTGAATGAGAATACTTTGCAAGGGATTGGTGGTTTATGATTGAATTGCAGGTAACCAGTAAGGGAATATTCACACCTATATATTTAAACCATAGAGCAAAAACACTGAGGCTGAATTGTGGAGTTCCATGGAGTATTTTTGTGCTTCCAGTAACACCAAAACTGTGCATAATATGAACCATGGCTATTGCTGTGTATTTGATGTGCAGCTTACAGATGCCTTACAAACTAAAAACTCACATCTCTTTGCCAGTTTGATGCAACAAAGGTGGTGTAACCTGATGAAAATATATGATAATGTAATTTTCTAAATCATAATGACAATATAAATCATTAACATATTTTTTCTCTTCTTGATATGCTTTATTAGCTATAAATGACATAGCAGACTATTCACTTATTAATATGAGTATTTTGTAGTACATAGAGGTAACCTTGGGATTCAACTTTGGTTTAAATCAAGATCTTTATTAGGATTCAAAGTAGATTTAAGCTGTTACTTCAGTTACATAAACACTAAACAAGAAGGTAAACATTTCAAAACTTCTCTGTAGTTAGAAAATCAAGTGACATTAGTTTCTGTTTTTAGAAACCACAAACGATCTGCCACTATCATTTACTTAATAATATAGCAGTAGTCTTCTGGTGGGGGGGAGTTGTGACATTTACTGAATCTTTTTTAAATTTAGGAGGAAGAAGAGGGGTGAATCTGGAATAATAATGAATTAGTGGTTTTTAAATTCTTATCACCTAAAAAGAAGAACCTCTCTTTCATTGTCATTACAAAAGATTTGTTAGGGATACTGCTTCAAAAAAGTTTCTTAGAAGGAAAAGTATAGCTTTATTCCAGAATTGATTTCACAGTTAAGCTGAGGCAGCAAATCTTTGGCTAGATAATATGTTTCTTGACGGAACAATTGCCTTTCCCTGTTTTTTAAGACATCCTGCTTTCTTTCTGTGTATTTTATTTCTACTGTGTTAATGCTAACCAATATTTTAGCTGACATTTAAGGGCTCGCCTTTCAACCTTTACATAACTTCGAAAGAGTGATAATTAGCTTTACTGAATCACAGCTCACACAGAGTGGGAAGTCAGGCCTTTAATGGTACAGTTTAAGTTTACTTAAGTTGTCACTAATGCTAACAGTCAGTCTTACTGTTTGCGCATTCCTGAATTCACATCACCTATCTTGTGCTGCAGCATTAGATATCATGATGGTGCATGGTCAGTGCAATCAGGCAAAGCAATGAAGCTGATACCTAAGGAAACAAAAAATAATTTGTTTTGAGATAGCTGGGTTCCTGAATTCAACTTTCACTTTGATTGAAGATACACTTTTGCTGGCATAAGCAAGACGACGTAGGTTTGTAGTGGTTTAAGCTGAATGTTAAACCTTGCCTTTAATTGTAGTTTAACTGGCAATAAAGATAAATTTACTTACAATTTTAACCCAGGGATGCAATGATCTGAATCTTGGGTGTGTCTGAATTATGTGTAATAGTCAAACATGCAAACATACATTCATTACTGGGTCCTGGATTTTTTTGGTTACTAGTGACTAATGAAAGCTATCAATAATTCTGTTCTTCTGATGTATCTTGCCTCTGTAGAGCTAAGATACTCTCTAGGCATCTTAAGCCTTTTGGGACAACATCTCCAAGGCCAAGAAAGAAAACAACGTGAATTTTGAATTCAAACTGTCATCATGGATGAACATAGCATTATATTTCTGGAGTTCTTTTATTTCTTTGAAAGCATCCAGAAGAAGCTGAAGGAAGCTGAATATTACATTGGACAACAGAATTGTTCTGATCACATAGGATTTTTGCATTTATGCATTTTAGAAATCACCTGACTAACTCTCCAAAAAGTATAGAACTTACTGAAACTGAGTGAAACTAGTCCAGTTCATCTAGCTATCTTAAAACAGCTTAAGCTCTGGAATGGGATTAATTAATTAAAGCGTATTTGAAAACCACAAAGTCTAGTAGAAGAGATAGAAACAGACTCTTTGTCTTTTTACCCAGCAATTGAAAGGCCAATTTCTAACCTTGACCCTAGGCCAGGTGTCTGACAAGGTATGTAGAATGTTTATTCTGAAACTATCCAACTTGCAATAAAAGGAGACAAATCTGACAAATCTTGGGGAAAATTTCATTTTGCCACTGTTTTCAGAGTTACCTGTCAATAAAACAGTAAAATACTGAAGTTGTATTACTGCTACCTTTGGTCAGGGATGAGATAAAGCCTTAATACGATTGGGTGCATGGAGCAGTCACCTTTAATTTGTTGAATGAAATAAGCTGTTAAATTCTAGTAAAGAAAAAAATAGCTGGACAGCAATACCTGGTCAAAACACAGCCTGAAGTATCATCTACTAGTCTATAGAGTCTCATGCTCTTAGGCTTACTTAGGCTTCTTTTAGTATCCTAATGAATCAACAGCTACCAAATACTAGTCTTTATTCAAAGGAAGAAAAAAAAAATTAAAAATAAAACCGTTGAGCCATATTTGACCAGAGATGGAATAGAGCTGTGACTACAGCAATTTTCAATTGATTACTCCCAAGTTCTGAAAAATGACTGTGCATTCCTTGTAAATAAATAGAACTTAAAATAAGTAGAAGTTACCAGATTCCATCACCTTCTTTTCTTGATTTCTTTTTTTTTTTTTTTTTTATAATGGAAGATTTGTATGTGATTAGACAAATAAAGCAGAGGTCATGCTACTTTTGTGCTGTTTTCTAACTGAAACTTTATTTTTCATCTAACAACAGTTTGGGAATAGGTGTATTTTTAGTCTTGTAAAATAAACTTATTCTTCAGTTACAGAAAGAGCTTTGTATGCATCTAGAAATATTTAAATATATTTTTGTAAATGTTAGCAAAGATAAGTCAGCAAAATAATGTATACCACAATAAATACGTGGCAATTAGAAAGCTATGCATTCAAATTCAGTTTAGAATAGGTTTACAATTACGTTTTTTTTTTAATGTTGATAATGGCAAGTGTAGCATAAGGGAAATATTTTAAAGAATATCAACAAGTTGAAAATAAAATCTGAATAAATAAGAAGATTATCAGTAGTTATTTTAAATCATTGTTTTATTATTACTGTATAGATTCTTTTTCTGCATCACAGTTAGTCTGGACCCATCTTTGCTCAGTAAGGCAAAATGTCACAGTTCTGTTACATTTCTGCAATGAATTATTTTAAATGTGTAATCTTACAGCTTGCCTATGATTAAAACAAAACAAAACAATTTACTCATCATAGTTGGCATACTTGCTTGAAGTCTCAACACAAAGATTATGGAATCCAAATTATATTTCCTAGTCTTATCATCAGCCTTGTCATTACTACAAAGATCTATCAATGATACTTGACTTCCTTCAGCACAAACTGTCTTTATGTGTACAGTTCTCTAAATATTTCTAATGGATTTACCAGTGAATATAAACTTGTTTCTCAAACAAAGTAAGAGCTCTGTTAGTATATTTGCATTTGTGCCATGCCTAAGCAAACAAAATGATACTGCAATTTAAGCAGTTCCCCAGAAAGCCAACATCACAGCTATTAGTGCAGAAGAAGCTTCACTTGTCCAAAGTTTTAATTCTTCTCCACAGGAAAAAGAGTGATTGAAAGCCTGACTGTCAAATCCCAAGACAGCTTTCTGATAATGGTACTTGCTCCACCTCATTTTTATGCTGTTATGGGCTTTAGGAAAAATCTTTTGGCTTAAAACATTGTTATAGACATATCGTATCAGAAAGAGTGTGGATTTTTTGTTGAAGTGAGAGGCAGGGAAGTCCAGAAGTACAGCCAACTAAGGAGGAATGAAATGCACCAGATTTACCAAGATTAAGGAGCTATAATATAAGCTTGAATACTCCTGTTAAGATGCTTTCTTAAATATTCACCACTGACACATTAAATTGGAACCATGGTATCTTCTATTAGTAATAAAGGCCAGTGATCCATTCTGAACTGAACATCCTTAAAATGGTGCCTGTGGAAGAGAATGTTAAACCTTTAAATGCAGATGATGTTGAGAGCAAGAGTTAAATGTTTGGAAATGTCTCTGGATACAGTAAAAAAGGAATTTGAGTGCAGTTGATGCAGAAGTGGCTGCTTCATGAATATAAACAGGTTATTTTCTCCAAAATCCTTTCTCTACCTTCTTCTCAAAATGGTAGGTGCATGTACTTTCTTGTTTGAACTTGGACATTTATTTTCATTATAACATGGTTCTTCATAGCAGTCCAAAATGAGACATATTTTGCAGAGATGTTTGCTAAATAGTTATATTACACTGTAAAACTGAGCAGGAAAGACTGATCTTTAGTACTCAAAGAAATCTTCCATCTTTCAGTGCAAAAGACTTAAGTGTAAAGAGTGCACAATTGATCAAAATATCAGCAGGCTTGACAATACAGAAAAAATATCACTTCTGTCCACGTAATGTAAAACTCTTCATCAGATTTTCAGTCTTCCTAGAAGTATGCCTATAATCTCACTCTGGCAAAAAATAATAAAAACTACTATGAATAAACTTACTGTCAGCTGCAATTATGCTCTGTGTGCATTGTTAAATGGCAGACAGCATTCTGGCAGAATCCATTCTCCTACGTCTTGATAACCTGACCAAATTGTGTAAGAAATTAAGGTTGGCCATTAAGCTAAAGGAGTGACAGGTATCCATGCTAGTTCCACTGCTGCTATGTTACACAGTATGCTGCTTTGCACCAGGACCATAAATGTAGCAGCCCCTTTTCTGGGGCCCTGTTTGGGATCCTAACTGACCAGTCATGACTGCTGCACAGATCTGCCTTCAGGGTTTTTCATGTCTGCCCCACAAGCTGTCTCAGGACCTGCCTTGCAGTATTAAACTGGTAGGGTTACTGGCAGCTAAACTGTATGCTGGGCATCCTCCTGTCTTGCCTTTGGTTTGGCTTTTACTTCTTGATTTTGGTCTTTTGTGATTACAGTCCTTACTTCCAGTCCTTGTATTGGCATAGTCAGAGCCATTGCTGTGACAGCCCATGCTTTGTTTATGATCTTTTAACATGTACTGCATACACTGAGAATCTTGTATATTAATACTTCCACTTTTTAAGTAGTATTTTCTTGACAATTCTAGTTCAAGAAAAAAGGAATGTATTTTCTTTGCCCTGAGATACACACCGATGTCAAAATTTTCCAAAGCAATTATATCTTTTTTTTTTTCTTTACTTTATACAGTTTTTCACTTTATACAATTTCATGTCCTGTCAAAATATCCTTTTAAATCTTAGCTTGGCCACATAGAACATATATTGGCATATCTTAGATTGCTTGAAGTCAGCAGGCAAACTGAACATTTTACTATCAGTCTTGGAGCTAGAATGTCTGCTGGGCCTCACGAATGTTATGAAATGCAATCATGCCACAATAGCATGAGGGATATTTTCTGTAATAATAACTGTCCTAAGTGTAAGGCA
Source organism: Nestor notabilis (assembly GCF_000696875.1). NCBI lineage: Eukaryota > Metazoa > Chordata > Aves > Psittaciformes > Psittacidae > Nestor > Nestor notabilis. Next base: position 59,973 of record NW_009935499.1, on the reverse strand, counting down.
TTTTTAGCCTTCCTTCCGTCTTTCAAAGATACATGTCATAACCTGTGCTGAAGTGATTGTTAAATATTACTCTGTGAAAATGCTGATTGTCTTTTCTGATGCTGTCATTCTGCAAATAGAAAAGTACCTCTCACCCTTTCAGTATGAGATAGTTCCACTGATCAATACAGCATTCATGTTACTAGCAGCAAGACATGTTAAGGAAGATAAATGGCACTAAAAAGAATAGAAACAGATGGATTTCTTGGAATTTTGCCGAAGTAGTGTGGCAGATATTGTGGAGCTGTGCTATATGTTATACCAAGACTAAAATACAGAGAAAAGACAACCCACAGCATACTGCATCACATACTCTCCTGTAAAACACAAAGGACACCCTTGCCCAAAGCCATGTATCTTTTTCTATCATCTTTTTCTACCAGGGCTTGATGAATCTGGGAAAGGCAGCCAGCTCTAATTACACTCTAGCAGAAGAACCTTACTGTCTTCGCTGTATCTGCTGGTAAAACCTCCTAGACAGTAGACAAACATTTCTTGGACGGAAGTGTGTGATCCAAACAACACTGGAAAAGGAACATCTCTGGGGAAAAGAATATGATTCTTCAATATTCTTTCAATTTTTCATCAGTAGTAAAAATCAATCAACAGAAGGGAAAAGATGGGACTGTTAGGATATTGATAACTCTCCTTAATTTTTTCATGTTTTGCGACATTCATTCTGGGAGCATGACAGTTAAACTGTATTATCTGATGAACCTAAACAGGTAGTGAGTTTACCTTGATAAAAATCCTTCTGTTAAAAGCAAACTTATTTATCTATTTACTTATTGCCTAAGAAAATTTCCAAGGAGGTATGCATTAGCATAACTATCTTTCTAAAAGGTTGGTGTTTTGAATCAGCGAAAGTGTCATTTGAGGAAATTGATACAGTAAGAAAGGTTTGGAGTAAGAAAGGTTTGGAGAGGCTGTAGAAACAGACTATATCACATTTGCATTCAGAGAGTAACCACAATCTGGTATGCCTGTACCTCCACTGCAGCACAATAATTCACTATTGATTACTAAGGTTTTGTACCACTGAATTCTGAAAACTAAGCTGTGCTTCAAAAGGTCAGCAGAAATGGCACTGTCTTGCAGTTCAGACTTCTGAATGGTATACAGATGCACTAACTTTATAACATGATAAATAATATTTTACGTACTGCATCAACCTGTGTTACTTTTTTACGTTTTGTAGCTCATGCTTAATGAACTGCCTTTATCTTGCCCATCTATTCTCCTTTTTGTTCAGTTATCAGGTACCATTTACCAAGAAAGTAGATAATAAAGAAGGGACCATTCAGTACTTTCTTAATAAGCTGGACTTCCACAGGCTAAGACATAAAAGAAAGGTGTAACCTCCCATCAGATCTTACAGGTCTGAGCTAAATAATACAGGTATTTGAGTAGCTGATCCACTGAACACAGAGAACTACTGCTTGGCTCCTGTTTTGATCTTGTCCACTGAATAATGAAATTAAAACAGAAAGTATTTAGCTATGGTTTTCTTTACAATATATTCCTGCTAACAGTCCTTATAGTTTTGCTTATGCTGAACATATTTTCTTCACACTGAATTTATTATGGGTAACATAAAAAATGAATATCTATTATGTGAATTTAAACAGAAAGCTGCATTTTTTTCTCTTGTTTATATGAATGGTATTATCATTTTGTCTAATACTTGGTGCATTTAAAGAATAAATTATGTCATTTTTTAAACGTGTGACATGACATATTAAATATAAGTGCTCATGACTTAGAAATAATCAAGAACATTAATCTGGATACTAAAAGTATGAGTTACTGTAATTTTACTAGACTAAGCTTCTTGTATATATCATTACTGTCAATGCTGGCTGTAGTAATTTGCCCAGCTTGAGCCACTGAGACCATTCCAATGGTCCTTTTGCACATCAGTCCTATGAAGATGTGATCAGCAACTTGCTCATGCAGAAATTAGCCTAATAAAGGACAAAATAAAGTATTCTGAATTTTTTACCCTCTTAGAAGTCAGTTATGTCAGATATATCTTCAGCACCACATGTTTTTTCCAGGGTCTGATTCAAAAGCCAAACAACAGCATGGGAAGTTTTCAGAAGAATTTTTTTCAGACTTTTGTTCAGTTTATTGGCTAGTTCTCTTCTCTCTTTAGCTGCACCCTACTTTAGCACTAAACAAGCTGTGAGTTATGTAGGCCAAGTCAGACATCTATCGTGTATATAATAAGAGTTTCAGTTCTGGTTAGGCCTGTTCTTTCCTGTATAGGAAAAAGAAATGCTCTTTAGACCTACTGGAAGAATCATGGAACAATGCATATTGAGCAATAAAAGACACATACAATTAAGACAGATCCAATTAGGAGTGCATGAACAGTGATGCTTAACACTTTCTTTTCCCAATCAGTAGCTTAACATATGTTTTGTGGAGTATAGCAAAAGCAACAGTTGTTGTTATATCTATAGTTGTCATAAATGTTGCAATATTATGAAATGTGGAGGAGACAACAAAATACACTTAAACCTTTCTTAAACCCTAACTTTAGCAAAAAAGCATCATTATATTCTAGAATTTATTACAAATTTATTTGGATCATGATCTGACTCTCTCAAGTGTGAGGCTTCAATTAAGGAGAAAAGGTCTTTAGAAGGGAAAGTTCTTTGGAAAGGCAGAAAGCCTATTTCTTCCTCTTCCCTTAAGGCTGGGTGACTCTTCATCCAGAACCCTGTGCTCTGATTTAGCCTTTGTTTTATTTATGTTTTGGATTAGTTTTTACCTGTTTATGTGGAGATCTCATTATAAAGCTGTTATAATTTTAAAATAGCCTTAGTTTTTCCACTCTGTATTTTCATAAATGTATTAGCAATCTAAAGTATGCTTTAGTACTTTAAGTAAAAGTAAACTTATTAGTCTGAAGCTCCTGTATTACTAGACTTCAGGTTATCCACAGAGCTGCTTTATATCCCTTGCAGGGGGGTTGGAAGCAGATGATCTTAAGGTCCTTTCCAACACAAACCATTCTATAATTTTATGATACCATTCAGTATTCAATTGGGTTTATCTTGCCTTTTCTTCCAGTCATGTCCAGTATTTTTAGGAACATTTCCCAGAAGCTGGATGCTGCAGCCTAAGGTAATAAACTTCTATTATTTTTTCTGGCACAGATTTGGCATGTTTCTAGTAACACACTTTCTAAATAATTCACTGGCATAATTCAGGAACTTCCAGGGAATGTTTCCTTTCTGTATTCCAGATGAGACAGTACAATTTTGGCATTTTTGATCTACACTGTCTTCTGTCCCCCACATTCCTTCTATCATTTCACATCATACAGGCTGTGCCTTAGCAGCTTGGTATTTATAATCCACTGCAAAGCAGTCTCTTTCTCAAAGACAGATATGACAAGAGTTGTAGACCATAGAATGACATGGGAAGATAGGTCCTCTGCATTCCTAAGGCCAGGATCAAGGATATTCAGCTCTAATTCCCATGTTTACTGGGCAGTTTCCAGATGAGTGGAAGTGATAAAGTTTCAAAGCATGCATAAAGGTAGTAAAGAAACTCTGTGTGGCCTATGACAAGGTTCAGGGTCAGGACTATACACCCATCACAACTCAGGGTAAGTATCTGCACTGAGGTGTGTTGAACTGAATCTTCAGATTGTGAACTGAATCTTCAGAGGAAAGTACTGAAGACTCTCCCAAGTGATGAGCAAGGCCTGGAAATCAAAGGACTGACTACAGTTCAGGAATCTCTTCATCCATGCCAAGTACTGTCTTCCAGTGAGATCACATCAGCAAAGGATGGAGGAACTGTTGCTGCCATCATTGCTAATATCATCAGACCCAGAGGTGAATTGCAGTCCAGGGACTCCTATGATCAATGAAAACCGGGTCTTCAGAAGTGAGAGTCTGAGCTCTTCTGCTCATCCTCTCCCAATGAGAGAGAATGAGAAGGACCAGCTGCTGAAAATAACTCCTTAGCTGCCAACTAGACCACACTGCAGGGTCCTGCCACCACATTTCACCTGGTGCAGTAAAAAAAGCCAGGCATACTTGTATAGCAAACAAAAACTGCCCTGACAAGCATTTTATATGGTTCTGTGTTTGCACACATACCAAATGATCCAGTCCTTCTCTACTCTGCTCCCTCCCAACACAGGACATTGTAGCACTCTTGGAAAGTGTCAATGGGTAAGTTTAGCTAAAAGTTGTGCATTCAGGCAAAATATGAACTTATAGCAGACTTCACTTGGATTTGCATGATTGTAAACACCTGCCACAATAAATCTGTGTCCTGGTCTCCTATGTTCATCTAATAAATATCAATGTGCATGGTAAAGCTACTCAGAAATGTACCCTGAACGTGGCAGATTATAAAACCCTGCAAAAATTCACCCTTTTGTCTCTTCCTTACTACTTTTTTCTCCTTATGGCTACCATGACTGAAAATTCTTCCATCTCTGCTGGCCACATGGTTAGCACCAGGGTGCTTCCCAGGAGCTGGAGATCACTCCTCTGGGGCAGGCAGGGAGCAGGGCTGCCATGGGGGCAGTTGGGGGCTGCCCAAGCCCAGGGCGTCAGCCACCTCTGTGGGTGCAGGAACTCCTGCAATTTCAGGCAGACTGGCTGGGCTATAAATGTTACTCTCAGCTCTGAGGATGAAAAGCAATTTTCATGAATTTTCTGCATGAAGCAGCAGAGTTAAAAGCTTTGTGTGTTTCTGTTGTACAGACTTACAGACAATTCCCTTAGATCCAGTGTGCTGGGTCAGTTATTTCCGGGATTGGGTCAAAGAATGCACTAGCACTCTACGCATGCACCAAAAGCTGCTCACCTCCTGTCTGTTGCCCAGCACCAAAAACCTGACAGAAAAAATGTTACAGGTACATTCTTACCTATCTTTAGCACTAACTTTTGAAGCAACCATATTCACAAATTAAATCTCTGTGAGAATCTGAATGTGCTTCAGGTGTAGAATCATTTGGAAAATGAGAATTGCTTCATCTAAGGTATTTTTAAATCTTTTTTTAGACTTATGTTGTCAGTAGTACTCATTATGTTTTACAGTGCGGGCCAGGAAGCAGTATCTAGACATAAACTCTTTTGAACTTAGTCAAACAAACAGAAATTCTCATGGAATGATGTGAAGGATGGAGCACACTGACCACACAAAAACAAAGATAGAGGAAGAAAACAAAAAGATAGTGAAGAAAAACTATTGCTTGGGTTTTTATTTCCTTCTTTTTTTTTTTAGAAAATGGTCATTTTGCTTTGTTCCTATATTTTTCCAAATAACCATTCATTTTCTTCCTTTATTATTTTTAACACATTTCACTGCCAAAACAAGGTATTTTAGAATGCCTTCAATTAGCACCAGAAGCAAATAAAAAGACTTACTTTATTTTCTTGATTTAATTGAAATATGACAGGATTCAATTTAGGTTATTTAAAAGAATTAATAACATCTAATATTTTTAAGTTTATGGCTGGTTATAAACTGAAAGCAGAAAGACCTAAAGGCGTTATTTTACTGAAACTGAGCTTATATTTCTATTTGTTTAAAACCCTGCCACTCTTCCAATTAAATTAAGGAGTAATGATTGACACAGAACATGTCTAATATTTAAAAATGTGCAGAACATTTAAAATATTTAAAAATACCCAAGTTAGAAAATATTAAAATATTTTCTTGGATGAATATCTAGGAGATATGAAGGACAGACTTCATAATTCTTTCACAGATAGAAAGAAGTGGGTCAACTGTTTTGTTTCACTTGCCAATTTAAATATGGCTTGTATACAACCCAACAGGAATACTAATAGTTGACTCCCTTTTTCTAGAAGAGATGTACTTTGTTATCAGGAAGTGTGGCATTGACACTGTGCAACACCCATTTCTTTTGGTGTACACATATTCTTGCCCAGGGAAGCTGGACAAGGGGTTGGGAGCACAGTTATCCTCTGTGACCCAAGGGAATGGAATGAATTTCCACAGGCAGCAGTATCTCCCACATCCTGGCTCTGGCTGCAGGCTTCCTTCTCTGCACCTGCCTTCTGCCAGCTCCAGCAGTCATCAGCCCTGTGAATCAGCTCTAGATGCTGATTCAGTTACCTAAACTGAGAGAAAACAAATTTAACAGCGCGCCAAATACTTTCCTGCCAGGCTGATGAGTTTAAGCAGTCTGGGCAGCCAGAGCCCAAGCAAGGCAGGGAGGGAAATCCTGTGGCTAGGAGAATGGACATGGGATGCAAGGGCAAGAGGAGGCAGCAAAAGCAGGATCTCCTCTTCTTTAAATCATTTCAACTATATCATGTAACTTCAACCCGGGACATCAAACACTGGTTGCATGTCAAGCAGCACTCCTTCATGTTTGTTTGTTAAACAAATGAGTTACCCTCAGACCTTCTTTGTCATCGAAAGGTACACATGTAAATAAAATATTCTTTAATAGGTTATGTGTAGTTGACACAGGTTCTTATTTTGAGAATGGCAAATTGAGACCTGATTCATGACTAGGACTCCAAAGGGTTACAACATAAATAACAGCAATTGCTGGGCACGGTGGATTTCTTTTACCTCACTGATAAATATTCAGCTTGCAGAATCAGGAGTTGATCAGTAATTATGTTGAGCAAACTAAAAATGTTCATTCTTTTTGCCAGATCAAGATATTTAATCATCTTTGAAGGGTCAATCCCTTTATGCTGGTTTGAGAGCAAACCAATCTCTTCGTATTGCTGGAGGAGATTGCTCAGTTTCAAATGAGCCTGGAAATTGCTTCAATCAGTAAAAGAAAATAAAGCAGATAAGTAAGCTTTAGACCTGATGTGTTCTGTTCATGCCCCACCTTCAATCTCACTCATGAAAGATGATTTTGACCCATGTTCCTCGTTTGTTTTCAGAACAGACTTGACAGTAAACATGTAAAATTGCAAAAGTGGAGTCTTAGTTACCATCAGTCTCTCTTAAATAGTCTGAATTCTGAAATTTGTATTATTTTAACCCAAAGAAACTATTATGGTTTCTGGTGCCCTGTTTCATTATCTTGTACTCCATTCAGTCTGAATGAGCTACTTTATCAGCCTCCAAGCCTTATCCAAACCAATAATTTTCAGATGGTTGCCTCTCTCCTTTATTTACTGGTCTAGCCCAATGTAGCATTTTTGGCAAATTTAGGTGCATTTGAAATTGCATACTCCTTTCAAGGTCATTTATGTTCAAAAAGAAACCTGTAATAAAAGAATATTAATAAGATAGAATAAAAGCAATGAAATTCACTTACAGCTGAAATGTCCTACAAAACAAAAGTACAATGTGGCACTTTATAAAGCTGCTCAGGTGTCACCTTATGGTGGTTAATTTAAAAGGGCTTATGGTGTATTTTGGACTTGTTCGTGACTTTCCTTTCTTTTAAGACCTTTAACCTAGCCTTAGTAAAACAATAATAAATTCACTTCCTTTCCTGGCTGATTTTGAAGCAAGAAAGACATCTTTTCAGAACAGCATACCATTGGGAGAACCTGATTATTTAACTTTTGTATAATGATCTCAAAAGCTTCAATTAAATAAAAAAAAAAGAAAAGAAAAGAAAGAAATTACTGTATCCACCTCCTCAATACAGTTCTTTTCTTTTTTCTGCATGCTAGACCTGAAAGGGAAAATTAAGTCGAAATTGGCCAAGCTGCAGGGAGAAAAGGTCAAAATGAATGGACATTCAGAGAAATAAATGTTATTAAAGATGGATATCTGTGCCAACTCCATGGTGTGCCACCATGTGCAGGGAGCATCTTGAATAATGGATCCCAAACTGAACCATGTTTCTATGGAAGAAGAAGGTTTGTAGGAAGGGGGCAGATATCCAGAGAAATGGATGTAACATTTCACTCCTGAAGTGACTGGCCTGTTTGGGCTGCAGGTATCTTATTCAGCATAAGCTCTTTACGGAAAAAAACAAACAAACAAACAAAAAAAACTTTTGAAGAATTCTTCACTGAGAATAAATTTTACCCCTAAATATCTGCATATAAAACCAGCCTTTTCAGAATTTCTTTTTGAAGAAACCCGTAAATTTAAGCATCCAATTTTTAACTCTTTGTTTTCTTTTATCCTCTCTTTTGTTTTCTTTTTTTTCTTTTTTTGATGCAGTGAAAATGAACTTCTAAACTTACTTCTTCTTGCCTAGTGCATCTTTTTCCAAACTATTTCTATAACGACTTACTTGCTTGCTGGGTGCTAAATATGACTGTGTTCGCTCTCTTTTCTGTCCACAAACATGAGGTCCCTCACTCCTGCACCCTGGCTGCAACATGGCTGGCCAGGCTGGGTGCAGGGGAGTTTCTGCAGACCTCTGCTGCTGTCCTGCTCCGTGGCCTCCAGCAGGTCACTTCCATTCTCCTCAGATACAGTTTCTCCCCATGCCATTGTGGGAGTAATTGTCCTCATGTATAAAGTACCCTGAGATAAAGTTGTGAGTTACCTGAGTGTTGGGTATTCTTGTCGCAAGAAACATGTCAGAGCAAATGATTCATGCTTATGGTGTCTCCCAGTCCTACCTTTTGTTCTACTTTCTTGTGTGGTGTTCTCATTTTTCTTTAATATGATGCTTTTCTCAGGTACAGAATCAAATGCTTTAATGAAATATGCACACACTTTTTTTTACTACATTGGTGACATAATTAAAGAATTCAAGCACAACAGTAGGACATTTTTTTTTCACTTTCAGGAATTTATAAGACATGCTCAATCATTAGCTAAAGTGTTATAAAACTTCTTAAATATTTGTCTTTACTTTTGCCTAAAATTAAGATCACAGTGCATACAAATTCTATGCATTTGCCTCCACAGAATACTAGAAAACCGGGAATGATGATTTGACTTGATTTTCCCTTCTCTCTGGAGGGTGCAGAGAATAGAAGATTTAAGCTTTTAAGTTCAGGAGATACAAAACCTCCTGAATTAGCTGTTTCAGTACAAAAAAACCAACCAACATTATTTAAGTCAGTCAGTATGTGTATGTGCTACAACACTTCTTCCTTCATGGCCCTTTGCTAGTCCTAAAATAATACTAAAAATAGAAGCAATCATTTGTTAATGTGAAGTTTGAACCCAGTTCACAGTGCAAAGTTCACTTTATGATAGTTCACTTTATGAATCATAGGTTTAAAATTTTTTTCTAAAATCCAAAGCAATCTAAAATTAGTTTTTCTAGGCATCATATAACTGTCATTTTAAGAAATAAAGGCTTTTTTTTTTTAATATATTTCAAAAACTGGTCTTGTTTCTTTTTCCATTCTTCAGTTAAATCATAAAGTAAATGAGTAAAATTGCCACATTTTAAAAGAAGCAAATGAATAAATGAAAAAAGATATTAAGTAAATAAGTAAATCTTTGTGTATCTTTGGTACTGAAATGATGCTAGTACTTGTATCGAGGCTGACAATTTTTAAATTCAAATGACCTTACATCCCAAGACATTTTTAAGTTTGTATCTACAATCTTTCTCCTATTGCACAGAAGTAGCACAAAAAGTAGTTAGGGTCTTTAATTTTGCAAAAGTCCCTCTGCAAAATGTATGCAGATATTAGCACTGTATTGCACAGTTCTCAGATAGTTAGAAACTGTCTGCGTCTCTTTCTTACCTTTCCTCCTCTCATACACTTAGTATCTGATATTCATGTTTTAATTCAACAACTATTGCTTCAAGATAGTCACTAAATAGATGTGCAATAAACATTAACCTGTGCAACACTTCTCTTCAGGTTCTCCCCAGTTACTCAAATTATTCATATTGATTTTTTAAATTATTCAGCTTGTTCTTATGTGCAGTAATTTGTTGAATCAATTTAGGTTTAATTTCTTATTATAGTCACGTGAATGTTCTATGTGTTGCTTTGCCCGAGTGATATTCACTCTGTACAAACAATTTAGGGGCTTTAGACATTTTTCAATATTCATCACTTTAAACATGATTAAAATTTTTCCCTCAGATCCTTATTTCTGAGACTTGAAATATAGACAATAACCTATTTAGGGCTCAGAGTATTTCTTTTGTCTCAAATATTGATGCAGCTAATTCAGGCACTTCAAGTGAGAGAGCATGAATATCATTGTTTGCAGTATATTGCATGCCACACGTGCAGGGTTTCTTTTTTTTTGCATACGCAATTTTGTGTCAGCAAAAAAATAGTGAGAAAGCCACTATTCAAATCCTTTTATTGTAGAGTTGAATACTGTTGATCTTTCATCTTGATGGATTACAAGCAGAAGGGAAAGAACATTTTAATCCTCAAATCAGACTGTTTCCTGATCCCTCAAATTTCAGGCAGTTTACTATTCCCCAGAAAGGTCCACATGTTTTTCCTTTGGCTGGATGTTGCAGCCCTGTCAAAACTCTGTGAGGACAGAAGTAGCATCCTTTGCAGGCTGATAGAATCATAAGAGTTGCAAGGATTAGATTTGTGGATTCTGTCAGTCATGAGCTATAGTCTATAAGTGCTGGCTACAGTTATGCATAAGAAGAAAGATATTTCACAGAATCATGAATAGTTTGGGTTGAAGGGATCTTAAAGATCACCTAGTTCCAACCCCCTTGTCATGGGCAGGGACACCTTCCACTAGGTTGCTTCAAACCCTGTCCAACCTTGAACACTGCCAGGGATGGGGCAGCCACAGCTGCTCTAGGCAACCTGTGCCAGGGCCTCACCACCCTCATAGTGAAGAATTTTTTCCTAATATCTCATCTCAATCTCCCCTTTTTCAGGTTAAAGCCACTCCCCTTTGTCCAGTCCCTACATGCTCTTGTAAAAAGTCCCTCTCCAGATTTCTTGGCAGCCCCCTTCAGGCACTGGCATCTGCTCTAAGGTCTCCCCTGAATCTTCTCCAGGCTGAACAAGCCCAGATCTCTCAGGCTGTCTTCACAGGAGAGGTGCTCCAGCCCTCGGAGCATCTTCATGGCCCTCCTCACAGGCAGTTGTGGGAATGCCCAGTGTGACCATATCACTATGTGCATGTACAGGAAGAGACATTAAGCTACCAGTGCGGACTGTGCTGCCTAAATCATCTTCTCTAAGAAGACCATGAGCCTGATGGCAGCCTTTTGTAGCTGGAATCCATCCAAAATTTTCTGTAACTGATGTCTCCTTCTCTCACCAAGCCTGAGTCTTGACCCCTGTATGCTTCAGTGCATAAAGTGAGAAAGCAAGAGTGAATTCAGGCTGACAAGGATTGATTCTGCTTGACAACAGCTTGTCAATTATCTGAAGCATTAATTTGCTTTTTTGTAAGTTCTTACTTTTCCTCTACTGCTTCCTTTGAAGAGCGTAGAATATCAGTGATTTTGAGAAGTAGTTGTGTATGAGTTCTCAAGAAAAATTTATGACTTTTTGAAAAGTCAACTGCTTCTGTCTTCACAGACATTCAAAAAATCTAATTGGTGGTTTTGATGGCTCAAGGAAGACAAGACTTTTCCCTAATTTTATCTGGAGTTTGACTCCTAGGTAAAGATGAGCACTAATTGAAGTGGATAAAGAATTCAGAAACCTATTAAGTGAAACATCGTTATAAGCTTTTTTTTTGTTTCTTCTTTTTATAATTGAGTATTTTAAATCCTCTAAGTGCTGTATAAACAGTTGGTAAGGGATTTTCATATACTGCACTTCCCTGAACTATATAGCTTCACTTCATATATATAGAAACTCAGAAGTCTTATCCATACGAAGGCAGGGATTTTTGATACAGGATTTTTGATACAGAATTTTTTTATTTGTATTTCTAAACCCAAGAAATATTTAGTTCAAACCACAAGTACATCTACGTATAACAGGGTTTTCTAATTGGTTTTGAACCATGGAGATTTATGTTATGCACTGTATTCTGCTTAAGTAATCTCATGTTGCATAATGGAGGACATCCAAACATTTATTCTGTATGTGTGAAAACTGCACATATACTCTGACCTTTAGTTTTCTACATTTTAACTGTGTGCAATCTGACTTTCTTATTTATAACAGATTGCTTCCTTTAAGTGTTTGTGGTGCCAAAACTTTGGCATCCTTATGAACCTTGGTTCCTTCAAAGAACCTCACTGTTGTGTGAGGTGTGACTTCTCTACAAATTTGGGTTGGCTCTTCCTCAATGTGTCTGATATGTGCCAACATCTGATGTGCCAAGTAATTTTATTCTTTAAAAACATTTCTGCTCCTTTGTCCCACATGTGTAACACTGTTCAGGTCTACAGCTCCCCAAGTTCCCTCTAGAATCTTTTGAAACATCAGGATCACATTAATTACTTTCCAGTCCTCTGGTATGCAGGCACTTTTAAGTAAGATATTCTACTGGCTGGCAATTCCTAGTGTCCTTTTGGAACCTGACAGGTCAATACTAGCTGGTCCTAGCAATCTGTTATTGTTTAGTTTAGTGCATTTAACCAATTTGTTCTATATTCTTGTCTACCAGCCCTCTGCCTATCACTACTTTTGCATGTTTCTTAAGCCTTACGTTTCTGTCCTGAGCTTAAAAGAACTCATGATTCTTTCTATTTTGTGCATTTCAGTACATCATTACCTCTGGTCCTCTGCTGTTCAGGCATTCAGGTTTTCTTACGGGATTCTTAAAGGTTTGGGGTTTTTTGTGAGGAGTGATGAATGTTTGCTTTGTCCTCTGTTAGAGTGGGTTGTAATTGTCTGTCATTAAGATTTTTTGTCTGTCCTCTCTTAACAAATCTCATTTTAATGCAACTTTGAAATATGTGTAAGATTTTTTTGCCTTTGTAGATCCTGCAAGTGATACTAAGTGCCAGTACCCAGCGATGTCTGTGACTTTGTAGAGTAATGTTATGAACAAGGTCTTGCACTCAGGACCAGCTAAGGTGTTGCTTCTGCTATTGAGGTTTCCTTCCTTTCTAACTGCTCCACAAAGCAGCTGTTTGTGGTATCTAAGGATTCAGTCTCAGCTTCATGACCTGATAGGGCATTCGTTCGAATGACATGGCAGTAATTGCAGTCTCCCATTACGACTGTTTCTTTGCCTCTTCAGCCTTTTTGCTGTCATTCAGGATGTCAATTACCTATCAAGCACATTGTCATGTGCTTATTTCCACTCTGGGCAGGTTTATCAAACCTATGAGATGAATGTTGGCCACAGGGCTGATTGCTTAGGCACAGCTTAACAGGGGCTGTCAGTAGGTGTTTTCACAGTACTGCTTATTGTAAGAAATACTGCCTTGAGAAGAAAACAACCTGGTAAAGGAGAGGGTATATAGCATGGAATCAATGTACTCTTGAGACATGGTCAAGTAAAAAGTACATCTAGTGAAAATCCCTCTTGTTTATTGGTTTTGTTTTAGTGGTGTCATATGACTACTTCACTACTAAATACATGCATGCAAATTTGTATTACACTGTTTGAGAATAAATTACGCTTTTAAAAATCCTCAAGGACCTCATGAGGACATAAGTTTCAGTGGTGTTAGCACCACCCGGCAGAGATATCACCTCCATGATTGATGTATGTATGGTTCATTAACCAGGCTTCATTACAGCAGGATTATCAGGTCAGCCCATTTCAGAGAGGACCTTTTTTAATTTCTAAAGCTGAGGAATCAGCACACTCAGTAAATTAGTTAAGGACTAAAGTATCTTTTCATATATGATATATAGACTAAGAATATATCCAACATATCACATGATATATCTTTCATAATATGTTACTAGATTAGTGTATATTAAAGAATCAGGCTGACTTGCCTGTTTTTTATATATGCATATATATTGCCTGCATATATGTGTGTAGGGGGCCTACAAGGATGCTGGAGAGGGACTCTTCATCAGGGACTGCAGTGATAGGACAAGGGGTAATGGGTTCAGACTTAGGAAGTTCAGGTTAGGTATAAGGAAGAAGTTCTTCTCTGTGAGGGTGCTGAGGCCCTGGCACAGGGTGCCCAGAGCACTTGTGGCTGCCCCATCCCTGGCAGTGTTCAAGGCCAGGCTGGACGGGGCTTGGGGCAACCTGGTCTAATGGAAAGTGTCCCTGCCCATGGCAGCTTTAAGGTTCCTTCCAACCCAAACCATTTTATGATTCTATGACTGCACTTCATATTTTGTCTGCACATACTAACTGAAGTCATGACTGATCATAGAAAATAGAAAGGCTGAAAATAAGCCTAAATTAAAAGTATTTAAATGACTGATGCAAAACAAGCACGAAATAATTTCTCTGACTCAATTAACTTTTAATATAGTTTTTCTGTGCTGAAATTCAGTTATGCTAAATAGAAACTTGAATGAGAACTTACTCTTCTTCCCTGTACCTGCTATATATTGAAGTGTGAACAACATTCATTAATAAAAATATCTGATTAACACTATCCATCAAATACACAGCAGATTGCTGGGTACAGATATGGATATAGATACTGACATAAATAAGGATGTAAATCTAAATCTGGATCTAGAGAGATCTCATAAAGAGTAAAACCTAGTATATTTGTTTCTCAAAAATAGACTAATAAGATTATCAGCTACTAATGATATTACTAATTAGATACCATAGCCTTAGGTAAAATCCATGTACACAGGTGTGTTTATTTTTACACTTCAAATCAGTTCTAAGGATGATAAATTGGTCAAAGAACCAAACAATATTATTTATATCTACATCTCAAATTAGGACCTCACACATTTTTTCTTCTTGGTAAACACACATGGGTCTTTCTGTGATTCTTTCATGAACTTTTCAATTGTATGGCAGCACGTGCACGTGTTATGTCTGATTTTTAACTTGAGACATGAAAAATTGGTTTCTTAGTAAACAGTCTTGATTTCCTTTTGAATGACTGTGCATGAATAACTTTCACTAACAGAATTACTTTTATTTCTTTTTAAGCATTCTTTATATGGATATTATGATGAAGTATTCAGATCTTTTTAATTTTATAAATTAAAATGAAGCATTTGAGAATAGAACTGTTTACTAGAAAAACAACTGAAGAACTATAAGATAAAATGTAACATAATATTCAATAAATTTCCATACAAAATTTGAGACTGAAGTGTGAACTGTATTACCTCTATACAAATCTATTATCTTTAATGCAGAAAATTGCTCCATAAAATTGAAAATGTGGAAGCAAATAAAATCAAACAAAAGATTAAGATAAAACCCATAATGTTTGTGAACAGTCTTATCCACTGTCTCTACTGGAAGAACATATTTGTTGTGTTTGTTTCCAAATACCTAAAAGGTATTTCATTGCAATATGAAGCAACCATCTATTTTTCAGTTTCGAATTTTAACATATTACAGCACTAAAATTTAGAAGAGAAATAACATAGTAATCTTGTGAAATCAATGTGCCTTTCTTACGTTTTATGTCAGACTTCATACTGGATACATCAACTTATTATTTCAGCAATCCTTTGTAAAAAGTAAAATCATATAAACCATTATTTTGTAATCCCCATTGCTATATTTCTCAGTTGAATATGCAGATTTAATGAAATTAAAGCACTTGCTCATCAGGTTATCCACCTAAATACCCATTCTGTATTTAAACATTGATTTAAAGTAATGGTATGGATAACTGAACTTGAGTCAGTATGATTTAAGGACTGCCTATACTGCTGTCTCAGTTAGACTTATCTAGAATAATGTGCTTTGTAATAGCTTTTTGTGTTGTACTATGGGTCTACTAAACATGTAATGGCAACACAATCAAATGTTTAACATATCGATAATGAATATCCACGGCTAAGAGCACTGTATAGCTAAAACATCCTGACTTACCAGATACCCAAGGAACATGACAAATTGGAGAATTAAGTACATAATGAAAATACCAAGAAATCCTCTGGGCACTAAAAGAAAAGGGCAAATAGAAACATGTGCTTCTGTGATGTATTTTGTAGCCAAACTAATGAAATCTACATGGCTGTATGTAGGAGTAGATGATAATTTGGGTGGGTGATGTATTTTTAATATAACCAGAGCTTAAAATTTAAATCAGTGCTTGTCATCCTTTGCAGTTGGTAACCTTTGACTCAAGAGAAAAAAGTAAATGTGAAGACATCCAAGAGTGTCAGTGACACAGAATTTGCATCATGACCTTTAGCAGGTTTGAAAAAATTGAAAAATATTTTCCAGTCTTCTCTTTGCTCTGCAGAGGAGCTATGTTAGAATATCTATAAACAAACATTATTTTAACATTTTTTAAGTCCATATGTGAGGTAGATGTAAATAAATGTCATATGGAAAGGATAGGACTGGACTTTAAAATGAGAGGAATGACAATATTAATTGCTCTCATCGCTCTTAACATGATATCACAGATGTAGATTAACAGCTGTGCTTTGCTTCTGCTCAGTTACACATCAACCATTGTAAACCAGTAGGTATGAAGTAAATGTAATGGGGTAGCACCATTCCCTAACTACAGTGAAGATTTTTATGGAGTCCCTAGTCCAGTAAAGAAATAGCTAGTTAAAACAAGATGCCCAAATAGCACACAATTAATAATAGCGTATAGTACATTTAGTCTGAGAAATTAAATGCGTGCTGCAACATTTAGTTACTTAATCAATGCGAGGAAAAAGTAAAACATCTCTGAAAAGTCATCTGAAACTGAATAGCCACTGGTAATTTCACCTTACTGTGAAATGGAAGGGGAAGTTGGAAAGGGTCTTAGGCCACACTGCCTGGCACCTGTGCTACAGGCATTTTAGGCAGAGTTCAGATTAGCACTGGTCTGAGTGCCTGACAGTCTTGCACTACCAAAGCTGCTACCCTGGGCTTCCTTTCCGGTTTAGCATCATCTGGAATGGTTTAGTATCATCTGAAAGAAGCATGTGCCCTCCAGAAAGGATGAACTGAAGCATGTGGGGATGCACGGGAGATTCACTTCAAAAGAGCACACCTGACCCAGAGCAAAATGTTCATTCAGGTATATCCTGGGACTGGACTGCAGAGGGTATGTGCCAGACTGGCGACATGAAGATCCCAGCCATTTTGTTTTCCAGAGCTTTTCTGGGAACAATCACATCTCCAAATGTCTCCACTTAACCTGAGCCTGTGGTATTTGCAACGCTTCCCTTCTCAGTCATTCTTTGGAAAATGTCTGCTTCTCTTTAGTCCCACATCTGAATAATTAATTACTGGTACCTGAAATGTGTCCAGCTCTCTGAGCAATATGTGCTTGACATTGCTAGTTCCTAGAGACGTTGGGAATCCACCATGCTGTGCATCTGCACAAAATAAAACCTTATTAAAATATCTGCACCTTGGTTTACCCCATTTACATTCTACTGTAAGCTGTTAGCTGCTGCAAGGTGAAAAATCGAATCCAGTATCTCTTTGCTGAATAGAAGTCAGGAAAATGTGTTTACCCTGAGGGAAAGCTAAGACCTACCTGAATGAAAAGCACATCCAAGGTGAGTTTAATTCTGACAAATGCAATCATAAGCTGCTTTGATGGGATCTGATCACCTTGTGAGTGGGAAAGTTCAGTAGACTGCTTACAACAGAAAAGAAAAATAACCTTTGAATTTTCCATAGAGTAGGATGAAATATTTTGTGACTATCTGTAATACCAACAGAGAACCTAGCCTTCTTTTGAAGAACAGGATAGAGCTGTAAGCCAAAATGTAAGTCATCTTAATAAACAGCAAAAAGTTTGAACAACAAAGGCAAAAAGGAAAAGAAGAGCAAGAAATGGTGACATTTCATCATTGCTCAGCATCTTTTCAACTGTTTCCCAAAGTGACATGGACAGAAAAAGAGCAAGAGTTGGTAACACATCCAAGTTACTCTGTACTTCTGACCTTTTCCTTACTCTCTTTAAGAGTACACTTCTGAAAGCAGGAAACATCTTCAATGTGTGTCTACTCCAGGAGACAAACCATTTGCTTTGAGCACCTATTACTCCCTGTACTTATAATGGCAAGAGCAGAACCTGACAAGCAAAGAAGCAGGGTGGAGGAACTTACATAATTTTAATCATAATTTAAATCAGTAAGCAGGAAATCTTGCTGTAATGAACCTTATTATCTTGGTTTTCATGAGTAATTTTTAGTTACTTTCATAAAGGAAGGTTGATTCTCATTAGATGGTAAAACTGTTGTAAAACCTTTTTGTGATGAATACAGAATTTATAGTAAGTGTGATACTTTTTGCTTCCCAGAAGGATCTGTAATATTTGTCTAAGCACCTATACAATTTAAAAGAAATATTATCTGCATTTAAGTGTTTTTGTATTATCAGAAAATCATTCTCCTCTACTTTCCTGACAAAGAGTTTTTAAGTTTTCTTTGTTTATATCTCTATCTGTACAAATTACAGAGTGTAGAAAAAAAACAGCAACAAAAAACCCAACATTAAAACAATATTATAAATAATTTTATCCCTGATTGGAAAGATATTTTTAAGTAATCTAAGTAACATAACATATATATCTAATGTCCTAATAGTTTTCATTTTAAACTGATGTAATGAAAACAAATTATTACACACAGTTAGTAGACTGAAGGAATTAATATTTCCATGAAGTTTTTTTAAAATGAGCAAGTCCTATCTTTCACACTTTCATCATGTAGGCAAGAAAAGTGAAAAAAAGAGAAGTCTTACCTTCTTCTTAAATTCAATGTAGCTTCATAATCATGGAACTAGTCTTTGGACTGAACTATATGAACAAATTAAAATGAGAAAAGTATTTTCTTACCGTCATCAGAAGAAGCTGTTGTTAACCAGAAAACTCTTGGTCCATATACATATTATGAGTCTCAGTTTAGGTACAGTGGAAAGGATTTTACCTGGTGTTTTGTTTAACTTTGTGTTTAATTTCAGAAACAGCTCTCTGTCTTACCCTTTTCTGCTAAAATAATCTGTCAAATTCTGCAAACAAGATGTAAGTATGTTGGAAATCTGGATTGGATTATTCAACAGCATAGAGGTCTGTTTTCCCACTATTCTGAAAATTTAGAGATATTCTTATTGAAGTTACAGAAAATGATGGCTTGTATGCCATCAGGAATGTTATATTATAATGCAGAATATGTTCTCCGCCGTGCCCTTTTTGCTCTAATATTGTGTATCAACCTAAAAGCCTGGAAGATGGTGATAGTGTAAAACTATTTCCTGATCCCATATGTTTTACTTTAAGAAGAACTGTAAATGACCTGGTTTAACTAGTTAATTTTGGAGACAACCAGGAAATATATAGCTGTGGCTATAGCATATAGAAAGCATTAAAATAAATTATGTACTTTAAAGCCATAATAAATGAAGTAGCAAAGAAAATTATTTAAGGAGTTGAACAGAGGCCCGTATCCAAAGCTGTACTGCAGTCTTTGTGCAAGATAAAGTTTTGGTAAAGTGTCCCTGCAGATGATTCTAACCAGTTAATTACTTTAAGTGTGTGGTGGTTTGACTACTTTGACTAGCACTTACTTTGCTATATTATTAATGTAATGTGTCCTCTTACAGTCCAAAGATCAGTTGCAAGGTTCAGTAGCCCGTGTCCATGGCCAGCTTCCAAAGTATGGTAGTAACTCTTATTTGTGGGAACAGCTGATACATAGCTGATAAAGCATTTTTTCTTTGCAAAGTGGGTTCTGTTCTCATCTGCCAGAAACTGAAAGTTGGCCTGGTCATCTGTAAATGTCTTCTTGAGTCACTGTTTCTCAAAAAATTAAGAAGATATATTCTGTGAATTTAGTTTGACAATGACTAGAAAGTAATCTGAAAAAGTCAATATGGACTTTCCAAAGGAAAATTAAGCTGATCAGCCTGATTGCTTTCTGCAGTGAAAAGACTGGCTATGTGGAAGAGGGGAGGGTAGTGGATGTAAAATAGCTTGAAATTAGTAAGGCTTTTGACTCTGCTTTCCATAGCATTATCATTTGGAAGCTAAGCTGAGATAGGCAGGACAAACAGACAGTTAGGTGGATTGTAATTCTGGACAACTAGAATCACAAGCAAGTAATCGATAGTTTGACATCTGGCTGGAATACCTACATAGCCAGGCACCTGTACTGAGATCTGTATTGTTCAATAGCTTCATCAGTGGCCTGGGTGGCAAGACAGAACATAACAGCATCAGATCTGTGGACAACACTAAACAAGAGGAAGTGGGTGGCACATCCAACAGGAGTGCATCAGTCCAAATGGACCCTGATAAGCTTCATATATCTTTCTTTCCTTTTATGTGCCTGGCTGATGGTGACTATTACAGTTTTCAGTTTGTTTTCCATGAAATTTTTCAAACTAAATATCTTAGGTGGTTGAAGATGAAACATCTGGAAGTGCCAGACCAGTTGCTATAACTAATGTCACAGAATTAAAAACTACATAATCTCAGAGAAAACAAGGAGGAATTTGAAAAACAAACAAACAAACAAACAAACAAACAAAAACAACCAGCGAACCCAAACCCAAACAGCCCAAAACCAACCAAACAAAAACCTCATCACCCCACTTTCCTCCCAGTCCCCTAAACCCCACATTTGTAACCCTTGCACAGGCTCCTATTTGGAAAAGCTATTAAATAACTGGTAATATACTTGTAAAATATACTTATACAAATGGATAAAGGGTTAGCTAGCTGCACAGGCACAAGCTTGGCTGCAGTAGTGGGAAGAAGGTTGTGTATTTTGTAACCAGCTAAAATAATTTGGAATTGATTTGTAAATCACAGCTTTCATCACTGTCTGGAAGGGAAACTCGGTCACACTGTATTTAATAGCATTGTGACAATTGAAAGATATTGAGTGGCTTTATTTATAATTCAAATAAGACAAAGACTTAATTCTTCTGAAACAAACCAAAATAGTGTCTGAATATACAGTGATTATCTATTTAAAGAAAAGGACTCTTCAGACAAGTAATGTATTTTTCAAAAATATTTTATGTTGTTCAGGAGACTTTAAGGTAAACTATTAAAAACCTAACATATAATAATTGTAAAAAACTGTAGACTACCACACACTATTCAGGGCATCACATGATTAAATGTAGAAATTCTGTTCCAGTAAGTTCTATTTTTTAGATCATAGAAAATCTGCAAAGAATATCCTGTTGAGGGAAAAACTGCAGTAGATGCTAAGAAAAGGAAAGCTCTCAGTTTCTCATTCTGACCTTATTAATCAACTGTGCACTGCAGCTGCACAGTGCACTGGAATTCATACATGATCAGAAATAGGGAAATCATTCTTAGCAGAAACATGGCATGGGGAATGCTGGAGTATTTTAAAAGATCACTAACGAGGATTGGGGATCTTCAAGTCCCCTTGTAGAGTTTCTATTCTCCTTTGCATAGTTGTACCAGTTAAGAATTTGGTGTACTTCCTTTCTCAGCTATCATTTTATAAAGGCATGGGTAAATCTAGCTGAAGAAGTTCCTAGTCTGGCCCATCTCACTGATGTGTGCTCTTGAACTGACTGAGAGAGTCACAAGAATCCTGATTTAGGCTGACTGGCATTTGTACCTGTGTGCTAAGTATTCAGTAAAGCTGGAGGAATATGTGAGCATCAAAAAATACTCTCCTTTGACTACATTTTCAGGAACCAATCTGGACAAATTCATGGATTTTTCTTTCAAGGGATCAGCTGTCTCAGCATAAAATCACATAATGTGTGGCACGCTACTTTTATATGGGAAAATGTTAATTGCTACCATCAGTCACAGAGCTGGATATAGCTTATGGGTAGATTGAATTTTAGCAGAAAGTGCAAAAATGCCTGTCTTTGTAGTGATAACCATTAGGTCATATGGGAAACCTGATGAGATGTACAGCATATGATTAGGAATGCCTGGGGAGAATTACAGCCAAAGGAATTCAGGCAGTAGTGTTCCAGGTGGAGCCGCATCTGTTGCAAGCTGAAGCTTCACAAAACTCAGTCTCACATGATGTCACGATGTCATTCTAGATATCATTAAACTATCAGCGTAAAGATAACCTCCCACCTAGGAACTACATAAAATGGCCTTTTCTGGGGATATTGATTGTCTGAATGTTCATGAGCATGAGATAGGCAACAAAACCAAGCATGAAAGAAAGACTGTGGAGATTTTTTTTTCTTGTGGGCTCTTTCTGCTGTAGCTGTTTTCCTGTAGCATGTTCAGGAAAAGGAGATTTCAGGTATATTTGATATAAAAAAAAAGATAACATCAAAGGAATGTCTGATTTGCATAACTGATTCCCCTTCTAGGGCAACATTTAAGAAGAATCAAAGAAATTATACATACTAAAAGACAAACAGATGCTAAACAAATCTTTAAGTCAATAAAGTAGATGTTTAAAACACCAGTTAATGAGTTTGTAATCATAGTAGATCTCAGAGTTGATATTCTTGGCAAATACACACCTGTCTTTAAAAGAAAGAAACAATTAAATTGCACACACTTCAGAGGATATCTGATATTCAATGGCTATGCATGCTATTATGCTGTTGCCCTGCCGGTTATCAGTTTGACATATGCATTTCATATAAGGCCATTCTGAATATCTGCCTATCAGCACTTAGTATTTAGTTTTCAATTTACCTGAAGTGCTGTCTACTCACAAAATGATTATTTAAAGTCTAGCATTCTAAGAATAGATACCATGTCAGCACTCATCAGACCATAGGAATAACAACAGCAACTAACAACCTGTTTCCTAGATATAGCAGAAATAAGACCATGTTATTTTATTTTTATAGACAGAAAAACCTATCCTAATGATGAGTATCTGGTCCATAGAAGTTTTGCCATTTTTGACATGTAGCTGATTTTGGCTAAATGAAAGAATGCAAAAATAATAACAGCTTCAGCCTTACATATTATTTAAAATTTTGTGAGGTTTTACAGAAGGACTGGTTTTATATGTATATCTATGCATATAAATGCGTACCAATTTGACAGTATAAAGTTGGTCTAAAGTTAGGACCTACATTCATCTGGAATTATTAGACTGGTCAAGTAACATGCACATGTCAGATTTTGATTATAAATTATTGCAATATGATCTTTAGAAATATTTGTAACAGTATTGTTCTACATTTTGCAATTTAGTTAAAATATAGTAGATCTAAAATTTTAGAAAACTTGAAAGTATGTTGTAAAAAAATTAACATTTATGCCAGAAGTTCCTCTGTGTTACTACCAAGGCTAGTGCAGCAGGTTGACCAGGCCCATGGCCTAGGTAGGGACATAGGAATAGGCCATCTCAGCCCTTCCCAGAGTATGATCTACATAAACCACTGGTGCTAAAATGCATAGACTGATCACGATCCCAAGTAAAATTTCCCCATAAAGGAATAGTGATGAGTCATTATTATCTCAGATATATAAACACAAAATAAGTTAATGGTAGTAATGAAGTTAATATTTTGATCAAGATATAAAAAAATCATGCATGTGCATATGTACATAGCATATAGCCACCAGGTAAACAGCTTTAATATACTTCTTTTAGAAAAGAATCAGAATTGCTGGAGCATTACTAATTCACCCAATGCTGGCAGAGATTTTTCAGTAATCTATTGCAACCACAGAAATGTGTCAAAAATTAACAAAAAAGAAGCCAGGTAATGTAATTAACTTTTTCAAGTAAATTAACAAAGTCTCTCACAAGCAGATACTAAAGAAAGTCAGGAGATAAAAGACAAATTGCTTCCTTGGGCAAAAGCTAGGAAGGAAAAATATAATCAAAAAGCATGAAAGGGTACACTTTATCATAACAGAAAGATAAAAAGCAGGTCTATATTAAATCCTGGTTTTGTTCAGTATACAGAGAGCAAGGTAATTACATTGTTTAATTATGTTAAGGAAAAAAATAACAAAAAAACCCAAACAAACAAACAAACCCAAACACAAGGAATTTCCCAGTGACTCATGGAAAACGGACAGGGCCTGGAAATGACAGAGGGAATTCAGTGATGATAAATGCAGCAGTAATGCATACTCAAGGGTACAAAAGAGCTACTTGTACATATGAAGTCTAAATTACATGTACTAACAGGAACATAGGCATTGCTCTGGACTGCACAACAACGGAAAGCTGCAGATGGTGAAATGAAAAGATAGATACAAACAAATGTGAGAAGTGTCGATAAGAACTGCAGGGAAATTATATTCTGCTAAAAAGATTGGGGCAGATGTTTGGAGCACTGCTGTTAAACAAAAAGAAAGAAAGAGAAATACTTTCTTGTAAGCAAATTGATAACAGGAAATAAGAAACTTTTATTTAATCAAGTTCTTCATTTGTACTTTCAGTAATTTTTCCTGAATAGTCGTCCATTCCCCTTGACGCACATAAATATTAAAACATGGACCCTTTACTCTTATTTAGTTGCTTTCTTTGCTGGACATTGTAACACCATATACCTATAATTGTTTAAATAAATAATTCTACAGTTTCATAGATATTTATTAACATTATTAATTTTTTTCTCTTTAATATTCTAGAAAGTGTTCAACAATTCATCCATGTTTATTAGATTTTAATATTATTTATAATTTCCTTTTCTTTTAGTTGCATTCAGACATTTATTCTAAGTTTGGGTCAAACTGTATTTGGATTAAAATAGGAATCCAACTAAAATGTGACAAAAAGTTTTTTAAATTAGTCTAAAACAAGACTGTGGAAATTGATACATTTTTAAAACAAATGATTGAAAAAGGAGTAATAACTGGGAAAAGGCGAATATTAAAACACATCAAAAGGCAAGCAGAAGAATCTGTAAAATTACAGGACAGTCAAACTCACCTTAGTCCATGGGTGTCCTTATGCGGTAGTTCATTCTGGAAACTATTCCAAAGCATGTGAAGGACAGAAAAATTATTGGGCACAGCCAGTGTGGATTTATGAAGGGGAATTTGTGCTTTACAAACCTGGTTTGCTCCTGTCACAGATGTCATTTAGCTTGACTTTCTATACAGTCTTCTATAGTATTTTGCTAACCAGACTGTAGGCTGTGAGGGCCAAAGGGACACTCATGAATACCAACAAAGAAACATGCCAATTTTTACACTTTGGATGTAGTAGCCCAGTGCAACAGTATGTGCAGAGGGCTGGCTGGATGGAGAGCAGGTCTGTAGAAAAAGAGGTGGAGATGCTGGTGGGCAAACTGAACAGGAGTCAGGAGAGTGCCCTTGTGGCAAGAGCACAGAACCCTATTTTTCATACATCAACTGGAAACAGAAAAACTGAACTCTGGATTCTTCAGATTCCAGGCTTTTGAATAACTGCTTTTAATAAAAAATAAATAAATAAAAAAAATTAACTCTGAAGTAGTTTACTACAGCAAAATATTTTCTACGCATGAGGATTGAAAAATATTTGATTTTTTATGTGAAACATATATAGATTTTCTGCACTCAAAATACTGAAAATGATAAAGCTAAACTAATGTATTACACTAGGATATACTCATAAAACTAGAACTGACTTAAAAAATTAAATGTTATCCAGCTTTCTGGTTCTGTATGTAGTCGTGCAGCCTTTAATTTTCATATCTAAGGAAGTTCACAGATGTAGCACACAACTTGATATATTAAAATACATTGTCAGGTTCATAGTAGTTTCAGACCTTAAAATTATCATGGTTTTGCATTTAGCTTGAAATTATTCTTTTAAAAATGTATTAATTTAATTTAAATTAACATAATGGTAGTTATTTCATCTACTTTTTTATATCATTTAATATCAAACAGGATATTGGAAAATTCGAGGGGATTCATCAGAGGCAGAAGAAGGATTAATACAGGTATGCAAAAACTTTTATTTTAAAAGAAATACTAGCTCTTTCTATTCAAGGAAGGGAAGCATGGTAACAAGGTACTCAGCAGTCTCCCCTGCTCCTGCCTCCATTTCCTCCTATGAAAAGGAATGTATGATGCTCTCCTCCCTTCTGTCCACCAGTCTTGTCCATGCACTCACCGTTGACTGTGGTCCTGCCATTTTCCATACTCTGCTGTCATAACAGGGCAACACTGAGTCTTTCTCAGAACTACATATATTTGGTAGTTTTCCTGTTTCTATTAGACTTCTTATCTTGTACCCAGTCCCACATGCCTTCTAGGACCAGTCACCAGTTTTCTAGTCACTCTGAGCTTTGTGTATGTCTTTCTCCTGCTGTGTGAAACTTGCGATCCAGACCAATAGGATTTAGAAGCCAATTCTAATAACTTGTTTAAGTAACCTATCACAGCAACCAGCAAGAGGAATATGATGAAATGAGTTTATGGTATCAGTTGCAAGATTTTCCAGGCTCAATCAGACGCAAATGGTATTCAGTTCAGTGCCTTCCTGTTGCGAGTCTGACATAAAGAACACACAGTCATCCTGTCTGGACCAGTAGAACAGGTGTTTTGTTATTGCTTTGTTCTGAAAACACCTTGGTGATGTTGGCTAAAGTGTGAGTTATTTGTATGTCCATTGAAATATTCTGTACCTCTTGTGATATAGCCATGTTGTAGGAAAAGCCCATTCAGAGACTAAAGATTGGATGAAAGTGTTCAGGATTTGCTAGAGCATCTTGCTGTCAGTCAGCAAATATTTATCTTTAATTATGAAGCTTCAAGTTGCATTAAATATACTTGTGATCTCTGCAACCATTTTTCTATCATCATCCAACTGTGAAGGAAAGGATAAGTGAGACAAGCAGTCATCAGTCATGTTGTCTGTTTCAGGCTGCATTTGAAACTATATATAAATTAAACAAATCTTGTTAGCAATTATATAATTCATTACACTGCTTGTTCAGTTTTTCATCTTAACAGTGTCACGGGTGGACTGTGACTTCATGTAGTTTGACTGAACCACAGTTACAGGCTGTTTTCCTGTTAGCCATATGAGTGAGTTAAAAACTGCAGTTCAAACATGCAACACTGTCTCCAAGACTGGCAAGCACTAGGTGTTGCAATGCAAAAGAGCCTCCTACTAAGCCAACATGAGATAAATAACCCTTCTGATGTTTCATGGCCATCTACTAGTTTAAACCTTTAATAAAGGAATTTTTGTTAACCTTTCCAATTACGTTTGTTTGTAAGTTGTATAACTGTGATGTAGACTTGATATCTGTAGAGAAGTCCAAAACTTCTGTGTATCTTTCATGTTGTTTGGCAATGAGTCCTGCCCAGTAATTACAGCATGTTGTCACAGCACTGTGCAGCACAGTATTGCTGTATCAGTGCTGTCGATATATCTGCAACCTTATTTTGATGCAAGGTCTACAGCTTGCAATGCCACAATGCATCGAATATTCACCTTTGAATTATTTTCATGTGACATACATTTTTTTTTTGTTCCCTTTGCTTCTTCATACTTTGTCTGTAAGTTTGTACTTCCCGTCATAGTATAAAGAAGGTATGCAAAGAGAGCAATACCAAGGAGGAGAAGAAAATGCAGAATATTAAAAAGGTCACAACAGTATGGCACAGTATTTTAATTCATAAAATGTGAGACAGTCTAAATGCTTCCTGACACCTCATTCTAATGACAAATACTGTAATAAGAAACATAAATGGCACAAATTTTTCCATTCACTTGACAAAGACTATGAAAGCAGCAAAAGGTGCAAAATTAATCAATTCCTTTTGTATAATTGTATTCATGTAGTGGTCTTTAGACATATTATTTAAAATGACTAAATAACAGATTTAACTTAGCCATTAACTATAATAAAAGAAAATGGGAAGAGATTTTCCTCGAACTGATTATTCCAATTTTTAAATAAAAATCATAAAGGAACTGGATTACTGCTAAATAATTTTCTGTTCACTTCAGTATAACTTTTCTGGCATAGTATGTTGTATTAACTTCCTTCTTTCTAGGAAAGGCTCCACTAGAGCAAGAACCACATTTAACTCAAACGGACAAAATTGATCAGAATTTGTTAATAGGTTCCTTACTGTGCCTGCTACTACACTGCCAGACTGTTCTTCAGTATCCTAAATATGCTAGAGAGCATATTTTTATTTGCATCCAATTATGTTTCATCCAGTTTTGAAGACAGTGTAGAGCAAGACTTTTTGTTAATAATGATGCTATTTTCAATGTAATCTATTTGTCAGAATGGGAACTTGGCTAGCACAGCAGATAGCAAGCAGAAAGTATGTGTTCTTCCAAGCAGTCCCACTACAGTAGCTGCTGGCACTGAATTGATTAAGAGCTCCTTAACTGCGCAGTTGAGGCTTACGATAGCCTTATCATAGTCACCTCTTTGACCTTGTTAGCTCCTGGCTGCATGAATACTGCAACTCTTTTTAGATGTTTTATCATGACCCCTGCTCACAAGACAAAACTCTGGTGTCTGTGAACAGCCTGTTTGTGTATATTCCACCTGGTGCCCAGGTGGTCCAGGCCACTCATGTCTGTACCATTTGGCCAGCTATGTTCCCTGAAGGACGTGCTGAGCTCCAGGTGTCCTTGGGGCTCCCTTCACACAGCATAAAAAGGGAAGGTTACCTGTGCCTGAAAATACAGTATGCAACAGTTTTGAGAGGTCTGTGCCTGCTCAGTGGACATTCAAAACTCATAAGTCTGCTACCTCTCCAGAACTACCAACACTCAAATGATAGAAGGATCTTGTAGAGCTCTACAGAGGAGTACGTGCCTCCATTCCATTTCTATACAGTGATAATGGACGCCTTCACTTTAGGATAGCAAACTTACATATATCCGTTCTAGACTCAAAGACATGTGTCTACTCAAAATAACTTAAGTAATATTTGACTCCTAGAGCTAAGAAATTTGGTAGGTTGAGTAACACTCCTTGCAACACTGAGTGGACCTACACAAGGCAGACAAGACCACAAGGAAAACGACCCATGAAAAAAATTGAACATCTTACCTGTTGTTGAATATAATCAGGATAAAAGGAAGAGGGGACACAAAGCCCTTTTGTAATGCTGGTCAAAGTTTTACAGGCTTGGGTCCTGAATGATATAGGTCCCAGGCTTATGATCTTTTCCCCAGCCACATACTCCTTTTTTATACATTCCTTAGGCTGAAGAACAAAGTTCACTCTCCTTGATTCTTACATCAGTAAGAATTTAGTGAAAAACAGTGTTCTTCCCTCTCACTTTACATTGTAAGGACATGCACAAGGCTTTCCACCTTGGCTGTTACAGGTTTTTTTTTCATTTTGTGTTATAAGCCATAGCACAAGCATAACAAGGCTATGGTTATTAATGCGTTGATGTCTCTCATACCAGGGCTACCACACATGATAAATAGTGCAGTGAGGTTGCTGGGTATTCCACATCCTTCCTTATAGCATAAAGTGAGAAAGGAAGAACAGCTAATGTCTCTCAGAGGTATTCTCCAGGATGCAGCTACACATCCTGTCTAATTACCATCCTTAGTGGAGCAGTGACCACTTGGGAACCAGAAAGAATCATTAAATAACAAAAAAATCTGGGCTGGAAGAGAGTTCAGGAGACCCATAGTCCAACTCCCTGCTCACAGCGGGATTTGCTTTGAGGTCAGACCAGGCTGCTCAGGGCTTTGTCCAGTTAGTTCTTGAAAACCTTGGGTCTTGAAAATGAGCATAAATTCTACACAACTTCTCTGGACAACTTGTGCCACTGCTTGACTGACCTCATGAGGAAAAAGTGTTCTTTCCTTTTATGAAGTCTCAACGTATACAGTTGGTATTTGTGTTCATTGTCTCTCATCCTCCTGCCATACGTTGTTGTGAAGATCCTGGCTCCATTTTCTCAGTAATCTCTTCAAGAATTGAATGTTATTTGGTCTCCCCAAAAACTTTCTCTTCCTGAGGCTGAACAAGTCATTTTACTGCAGCTGATCAATGTCTTTAAGCATTTGGTGCCCCATGTCTGGATGCAGTACCTACTGATCTCAAGAGTGCTGAGTAGGAGGGATATTGATTTCCCTTCATCTACTCTCTGTGCTTCTATCAATACAGCCCAACATGCTGACAACCTGTATGCTGCATGGGATTCTTCCTTCCCAGGTGGAAGACTTTGTATCGAATTGTTTAATTTCATGAGGTTCCTGTTGGCCATTTCTTCCAGTCTGTATAGGTCTCCATTCAATGGCATCTTTGTAGTCTTTTCTTTCTCTTCAGCTCTCCAGATTGTAAGGTATGAAACTCATACAGTCAGGGTAGCTGGCCATTTTTAATACTGCAAATAACAGTGCTTTAAAGAGAAGCTCATAACTCATGTACTTTTCCATTCGATAAGGACTCATAAACCTCTTCCAAACACAGAACCCTCCCTACAGAATTGCATAAATTCTCCCTGCTCCTCTACACACATGACATGGAACCCAGTAAGTCATATTTTTATTAGTCTGCATGCACTGCAATTTGCTCAATAAAATAAACCTTCTCCTCATTTGTCAGTAAGGATTTAAAAACAAGCACTTTGTACTGCCACAGCCTTATAAAATTACAAGCGAGAATGTGAGCATGGGGAATAGACATACTTTTTTTAATGGTTATTTATATGAAGCATCTCATATAAATCAGTGGAAGTATTCCTGTAATTAAAAAGATTACAATCTAGTTCTGCAATACTGTTATATGTGCAAAATATTGCACACAAATTTTAAGGGTACATTACAAATACTGAGGAAGTCATGAGATCTAAATTGTAATCATCAATTACATTACACTTTGGGATTATTTTGACACAGAATGCTTGGTTTTGTCTATATTGTGAATTCATGTAATTCCAATTTGACAAATTCAATCTTTTGAAATGGATAGGCTGGATTTCAATACAGACAGCAAGTATCTTGCAGAGCAAGCCACAATAGTTTCAGGAAAGTGAACACATAAATATGCATATACATTCAAAAACCCTACTTCAGAACAGCTCAGAAAACACAAACACACTGTTTTGCAGAGAAAATCCACATACCAAAATGTATATGCAAAGACATATAAGATCTGTGGAGAACCAGCACCAATATTCTTGATACAAAAACTGAACAGAACAAAGAAATGGCAATCCTCTTTCTTCAAAATGGGTGCTACACAAAATGATGTACAAATCTTTCACCTTCATCTCTTCCTCCTGTTCTTCCCGAACATCCATCGTCAGCGTATCAGACCTTGCTGTAGCTCCTTCATCACTCTGTCTCCAGAGCAGAGGCCAGGCCAGCTCCCCCAGCTCTGAAAGTCCTGCTCTTTATCATCTGTACCTTCCATCTTGACCACTGATGGTGTTTCTCCTTATCTTCTAACACTCATTTCCCCTGAGTTTTAAGAATTCCTATTTCATTGCTCACTCTCAGAAGCCTTAAAAATTATTCTTGCTATGCTGCTGCCCATTTCTGCCTTTTTATTTTTTCCCCTCCCCTCTGCTATTACAGTAGTGGTGCAATGCATGTTGTTCCATCACTGCCCAGGCCCCTGAACACCTGGACAGCGCTGACAAGAGTTGTTCTGAGAGTTAAGTATGATGTGTAACAACAGCCAGCTCAGGCCCAGACGCTGGGCTGGTGACTAAAAACCATGCATGCATATGGAGGCAGAGCTTTATGTTCACCTCTTGCTGTCTTTTCTTAGAGAATCAAAGGGCCACAGATGCTATTGGAAGGACAAGCAAGTTGACCTGATGTATCTGTGAAGTTAAGGAGAAGGAATAAGAGGAATTTCAGCATTTGCTACCTGACAGCTGTCAGCCAGATCTCCTCTGGTATTTTCAGCCAATAGAGTGCAGGCTGCAGCAGTCAGTAAAGCGAAAATACAGAAGAATTAAATATATTGAAAATCTAGATGAAAAATAGCAAAACTGTCTCTGTTTTGCTAATCTACAAGAATTTCTCAGATGTATGCGGATTACAGCTGTGAATGTGTCTCTCTCTCTCTCCCCCGTTCTTCTTCCTCTCCTGAATGCTTGAACACAGTTGCTTTGAGAACCATCGTCCTTTGTTATCATGGGGTTATGTTGATATTTCAATAGTTTCTGTCTTAATCCAGCCAAGATATTAATCCCTACTTTTAAAGAGTTCATAATATTGAAGCCAGGTCCTTCTTCAGAGAACAGTGGTGCACCACTAGGAAGTTCCAGCCTCTACCAGAACAAAGGCAAGTTCCCCTTCTTATTTACAAAATTTCCCCTTACATTTCCTCTATCCTGGCCCTGTCAGTTGAGAGTCATCTACTTCTACTTCCTTCTTCTGGTATCCTTTTGGTTCTCCCATGACTATGCAGAACTACTCTTGCCTTTGTGCTTTCTCACTGTTTTGCCCTTTGTCACTTTCCCTTATTTAATCTCTTCCTTACTTGTCTGTTCATATTCAGGCAATACAGACCAAAATCACCTTTTCCAGTTTTGTTACTTCCTCTGATACTAATATTAGGTTTTTGACTCAATTACAAAATTACTCAATTACTTACATATCTCTTTTATATTTTAATTTATAATTTTAAATTTTATTATATAATTTTGCACTTTATTTATTTCTAATCTATCACACCACTTTGTTGTCACTTTCTGTATGCACCAAAGATACTGTTGTCAGTTCTGCAAGGTTTTATCTTGTTATTACTTGTCTTTCAGAAGCATTTTACAAAATCTTGTAGGAATGTCATTATACAAAAATAAATTGAATTGTTACATTTTGTCATTTGTGCCTGAGTGAATGTGTCTTATGGAAAAATCCACATCTGAATTTCAAAGTCTTTACAGGATTAGGATTTTCAGGGTTTTTTAATGGCATTTTTTAAGCGCTGCCTGCAGTGGAGAAACTAAAAACTGTCATTAAAGGAATTATATATGTCTACAAAGTAACCTAGTACACTGAAATCACAGAAAATAAATTAGAGATAATCCAAATTAGTGAAAGCTATTATTATAGTGAATAAAGGGGGGGGAAATCTACAACAGTGAGTCATAAAAATCTGATTTTCTATCAATTGCTGCAGTAATCAGTTAGCTTCATAGTATTATAAAACATTAAACAATAGGACTAAACAAATAGGTGTGCTCATGGCTCTCTTTCTTATGTTAAAAGAATGGAAAGGTATGTACTGCATAACAATGCATGCACAGTAAACCAAAAGACAGACAATCATAGGCAAATTTGGATGTCTAAAGGAAAACAGATGTTCAGCGGATAACAGGAAAGATATGACTTCAGACAGGTAGTATAAAGAGACCAAGACTGCCACAAACAGGAATTCAGATGAGGAAGAAGGAATGGCATACTTACAAATAATAGTAACAACTATTGAAAATTATTATTAATGTGAGAGAGATCTGGTTCAAAATGGGAAATTCTGCTATGTTTGATTTTCAAAATACTGTGGTGTGATGAATATCAGGATGATACTGTATTTCATGCTCTTGTCTCTGGAGGTGGAGAATAAATGAAATGACAACACACCTCTCTAGAGGCAGAATGATGGCAGGCTAAAATCTTGCTCTCTCTCACCACTGTTCTCTCACATTAGGTGCTGCAGAGCATGTGCTTCATAAGGTATGTCATCTGAAAAGCTTCAGGTCTCCTCAATAAAATCACCCTGCCTTCTACGGCAAATATTACATGAAGATTTTCTTTACATGTGGGAGATTCTTCTCTTGAATGTTTTAAGGGTCTCTCTGTATCCTATGTTGCAGCTCCATAAACTATCATCTGTGGAGCTGGAAGGAAAAGGAATGTGTGTTCATCTGAAATAATCTGCAAAAAGAAAGTATCATAGCTGTAGGTTTGGTGATGGTGGAATTAATGACTCAGGTTTTCTTTTGTTGTTGCCTCTTCCTTTGGAAAAAGACTTCATAAAGTAATACTTCATTAGCCTACCCTCTCAGCACCCTGCTTCTTCTCACCAGAGATGTGATTCTTCTTCCAAACTAGAGCCAAGTGGCTCAAAAAGTCTGATTCAATGTTTTTAGTAAGAACCAGAATGTGATTGTGTTGCATTTTTTGCAGAACTTTTCCCATTGATGGCTAAACCATATTATTTAATTTCTTCCTTTCTGCTCCCCACCACCAATGGCAGAAACCCTAGCTGTGTAAGAGTTCCTAGCTAAGTACTGTAGCAAAGGAAGAGAACTTCTGATGTAGAAAGACTTCTTCCCTACCTGCACCAGAACCACAAAAGTCACAGAACTGGCTTAAAAGCAGAGTTTGCATTTTGTCATTTGCAAAGTTAAAAGACACACTATTTCTTTTTTCTTTTTCCATCTTTTTTTTAGTGAAATTTTGCCCTTTGGATCAAAGAATGACATGACTATGCATGTAATACTCCTTCAGCATGGAACTTACCATTATGCAATACAGAGGAAATATAAATACAGCTTCAAATTAAAAAATATTCCCAAGACTGTTTAGAATTACAGGGAAGCAGATGCCTTCATTATCCCCAAATTTTTATTATGCCAACCTGTTAATGGCTAGCATCTCATTGTAAGACATTTATCATCATCAGTTAGTGTATTATGGAGATCCTGCATCACATATTCCATGCCAAGCAGTGGATTATAGGTAGCTGCTACAGGAAGGGGGTTCTATGTATGCCAAACTAGAGCTTACATTTTGCTAGTTTTTAGATTGAGTCATACTGTGGTTTTGGAGTCCAGGCTCTATACAACGTACCTGGTAGGAAACTGTAATAAGCTGCTTTTGAGATACAATATAACAGCTTTTTCATTTTTAAACAGATTCAGAAAAGATTTTCTGAGTACTAAATGCTTCATTTAGTAGGGCAAAATTTACTCTTTGACTGAAATGACCAGTTGCTCAAATGTGATTTTCAGGTGATGTATAACAGTTGAAGAAAACAAGGAAAACAACTGTAAATGATCAAAAAGAAACACGTTTATGTAAGATATCATTATGTAACTACCTGCTTTCACTGTAATAGCAAGCCAAATACCATAGACCGTCTGCATGCATAAAATATTTCCACCTACATGGCGTAAGGCTTTGATAGTCCTTAGCAGACTCCTTTTCAGTTTGAAATGCAAATATGATCTAACTGCTGTGCTTTCACTTTAATTTCAGGAGGGCTTTTGTCCTCAGCAATTTGAATTCACTGTTATTTCTTCTAAGTAAACACATTGAAAGAAATTTTTTCTTTTAGGATCACAAATATCCCAAACATGGGAGTTACAGCTTTTGTACACTCCAGGTTTTTTATAGGTGAATAATGATAAAGTTTGAGCTTATTCTTAGCATTTTTCTTGTAAAAGTCCACTAGAAAAGTACACTGGAAGGTGGTATACTGCTTGGCAATGAATTCCATGTAGAAATGTAACAGAAATGTCACACTGTGAGTAGAAAATCTGTCCTTCACAAACAGATTTTAGCCTTTTGGGAGACACTTGAACTTCCCAATACAGTGAGAGCAAGACAGAGATACCTGGTGAGAGGCAATAAGCCTTTCAAGTTGCAGGGTCCAAACATGAAGTATTTTACGCATGCCTGGTTTGTCTTCACTGGTTAATAAAAGACTAAGTTGGTACAGTAGCTACTATTTAAGTATAGGAATGTGTAACTTTTGAGATGCAAAGTCTTCAGACTTGCATAGTAAAAGTTTCACTAGTTTCTTCAGTCCTCCTCTCTGATATGGAATTGATTGTCAAGTATTTCTTGTTCCCTTTGTGCCTGGTGGAGCTTCTGTGTTAATGGAAGTGCTTCACGTAGTCATGTTGTTTACATTTCCCAAATATATTCAGTACTTTTCTTGACCTAAGCAGTGAAAGTAGCTATAGCCACTGAGCTGATAGTTATTTTCTAACAGATAGTTTCACCAGATTGTTGTAAACAAGTACAGTGTTGCTGTAGCCCAGATGTGAAATCTGCAAGGGGCCATGCTTGTAAGAATCAGTCCTGGCCTGATTAGGATACAAAACAAAAGAAAAAAAAACAAAACAAAAACCCCAAACCCAGAGAAACATTTTTCTTGATTTTTGTAAAGCTCTGTTTCACAAAGCCCATCTCTTAGTTATCATTATTTGAGTTCCAGTGGGATACATGAAAGATATACAAAAAGAAAAAGGATTCAACTGTATTCTTGAAAGTCATCCATTATGTCCATCATGTGGAGATGACAGCCCTCATGCTATCTCCGCAGGACTAAAGCGTCTTTGGGCACATCGGTAGGAACATACTGGGCAGACATAACCTTAATCCTACAGCCAGTCCCTCTGTCTCCAGCATCACTTTTTCTTTTTTTCCTTTTTGGCAGAAGTACAAGGTTAATTTTAAAGACCCACTGTACTATAACCTGTAATCATGAGAAATTTCCACAGAAATGGTGAGTAGATAGTGGACAGTTCAGCAACATCTAAATGCATGTTTCTATGGGAAAGATTTTTCTTTCTGAAATTTTCAGCAGGTAGACATCTAGATACATATGGTAAAACTGGACAACAATTATAGCCCTGAACACACAAATCAATACCTACCTAGCATGCATTTGTGATCAAATGCCTACTTAGCATGTGATATCTTCTGTTACTTATTTTGCACAACTATATTTGGTATGCTTTTGTACATACATCATTTGTTGACAGATTTTAAGACTGACCAATGCTTTTAGTCATAGTTCTACCTGACAGTTAAGAATGGTTTATTTCTGTTACCTTTACAAGAATACAAACAATTATCCTCCACCCTCTATCATCTTATCAAAGCCAAAAGCATAGTTTTAATTTGTATTTACAACTTCCGCAACATTAATATCATTTTAGCTAATTTATGAAAACAGACAGGAGAGTAAAATCGTTATACATTTTTTTCTAATAATATTAAAAAGAAAATTTACTCACGCTCTCTATTTTCATTTATAATACGCTCAGATCAGTGGTTCTCTTCACAATGAGCAGTACCTTAACGCACAAGCAGCTCTGGTGACTTTAGTGACGTTTTCCATCCAATGTAGTTCATGCAAAAAAGCAAAAATGTCAGAAGCTTGTACTATGCCTACAGTCATGAACTCATGATGGAGGGTCTTCTGAAAGTAATTGTAAACAAATAAAGGTAATCATTTATAGTAGCTAACATCAGGAAAATGTTTTCAAAAGTATAATTATGTATCTACAAGTATAACGAAATAGGGGTACATTTTGGAAGAGTTTCAGCAGTTAGTGACATATATCCAACTGGACCGTTGTGATTTAGAAACAGTCTTCTGAATGAAACCATGAGTAGAAAACTTTCTCTACTATAGCTCCCACTAAGCTTCTCAAAAGGGTATGGCTTCTATAAGACATTATACATGCAATTTTGAGGAAGCCTATGCAGGTGTGACAGGGCAAGAAGATCAGTCAGTCTATTTCTGCTTTTTCTTGCAGTGATTTCAGTTAAAACTGCCCTCAGCAAGTCTGAATTTCCCCAGATGGAATAAGTGCAGCTGTCTCTCTGAAGAAGTATGTGCTATCTGGGCTGAGGTCAGTTCAGATGGACTACATGAACATAAACCGAGAGCAGTCATAATGAATCAGACAAAATATTCTGTCCATTTAACCTTGTCTCCTGTCTCAGGCCTACACCCTAGACTCAGGTGCCTAGGGACAAAACAAGAGCAGGGCAACTGTGCAGTGATAACTCCCAAGAACAGGTCCTTGCATCCAGTTCTTTTCAGGTCAGGGTGGCAGGATCTATCAGGGCATGAAGTGTCCTTCTCACGCAGAATCAAGCACTTCACATGTAGGAAGTAAAAGCAAATTTGTCCAAATTCAACATAATTAAACAGCAGTCTTGAAGTGACTTTTTAATTACTGTTATAAAATAACATAAAAACTAATGTATGACATTTTTCCACCTATCAAGGAAAGCTTTTTGTTTCCTGCACATTTTTTCTCACATATGTACACAGGTAACCACCAGAAACAGTGCTGAAAGAGTCTGAGCTTTAAAATTGCCAGTAAGAGTCTCTGGATTGTAAGTTTAAAGTAAATCATGGCTTTACATACATGAGGTCATATTCACCTCCGGCATTATGTTCTTGAAATCCCATGGATTAATTTAGCACAGACTTAGTATGATTTTAGAAAAGTTCACCCAGAGAACAATTACTTCATGCTGGATGACTTATTTAAGTCCTTTATTGTTTCTGACAAATCACTTTGCTGCCAAAGCTTTTGAAAACTTCACAGCTTTTCTGTCTCCAAGGTGCAGTGTATTTATCATTCAAGCCTTCACTGGACTTCAGGATTTTTCAGGGTCATGTTCTAAAATATGATTATAAAATTATTCAGGTCCTAAGAAGCTTATGAGATTATTTCTGAAGTTATTTTCAATGTCTTTTCTGTAAGCTAGAAGCAAACAATTTGATTAAGTAAGTATCTGAATCAAGAATTAGAAGTCTTAGACCACATTACTGTTGACAGAGCAGCCAAAACAGTTGAGTGTGAATGGGCACTGCAGACTCATTTATACATGTGTGCATCTATATTACTCTGTCTTCACACGTGTATACACATTCATATACAAACATGCATAGCTATGCATCCATATGCTTTCATATATTACTATTGGAAATATCTATAATAATTTTTGTAAAAAGCTTTTGTTTAAACTATTCCTTTCATTAACTTACCTATTAAAAATCATAAGAAATTACAAAAAACTGTGGCTGATTATCATCTAAGATTCATGAAGTCGTGTTTCCTTCAGTTTTTATGAGCTCTAAAGAAATATGTTATATAGAATACATAAGTATGAACATACATGCATAGCTGGATTTTTCATATTTTTATTAAAATAGTTTGTGATATTTCCTGCAAGCAAGTTACTTTTCTATCAGCAAATCAGAAGCTAAGGAGGAAAACTTAAGCCATTTTGTAACACTTGTTAGCTTTGTCTTCTTTCCAATCAGATTTGAAAATTGTTACAAGCAAGCTTAGTTACCTTTATGGTAAAAGCATTAATTTTCACTTTTGAAATACCATTGTGGGTCTGTGACATACCACAATCACTGAGACTCATGCTTCAAATGTTAGTAGAGCTATTCAAAGCCCTAGCCAGGCTATTCATGGCATAAATAAAGGACTTAATCACTAGTGGAGAACCGTTTAATGCAAAGTAGTCTTCATCCTTACTTGGATAGATTTCTAGTATTACTGTCTACAAGTATAACAGCAGAAAAGAATAAAAAGCACATTGTAGCAATTTTTTATTACACTTGAGAAAATACTTTTATACAAACAGGACACACCTAAATAATTAAATAACCTCTTTAGAAAATACAAAAACCAGACAATTCTATGGCTGATGATTGTATCTAATATTCATACCTCATTGGCTACTGCACGTTCTATAGACCGTAAAGAAAAAAGCTGTGTTTTATAGAATTTGAGCATGTGAGGATTTTCTAATGACCCAAACAATCTTTGTAGACACAGTCACGCATGTATGCACACACACACAGAGGCACATGTAAAGCACCACCTTCCTCTTCCCCTCTGTGTTCCCCATGATGTACCTATACCATCAAGAAACTTGTTCCATGGACATTGATGCTAGCAAATTAGTGTAAGGAGTAGTTATTACCCAATTGCCAGGAATTCATTTCTCATAAAGATAAGATTTCCTATTGTCCTGGGTTCAGCTACAGCAGTCATTTTGTCTCCTTCTTAGTAGCTGGTGCAGTGCTGTGTTTTTGACTTTCAGTCTGGGAACAACGCTGATAACACCGATGTTTTTAGTTGTTGCTCAGTAATGTTTACTCTGACCAAGGACTTTCTCAGTCTCATGCTTTGCCAGAGAGGAGGGGAAGCCAGGAGGAAGCAGAGACAGGACACCTGACCCAAACTGGCCAAAGGGGTATTCCATACCACAGCACGTCATGCCCAGTATATAAACTGGGGGGAGTTACCCGGAAGGCCCAGATCGCTGCTCAGGTCGGGCTGGGTATCGGTCGGCGGGTGGTGAGCGGTTGTGTCCTTTTCCCTTGTTATTCCTCTTATCATTATTACTGGTAGCAGTAGTGGTTTGTATTATACCTTAGTTACTGGAGAGCTGTTATCTCAACTCGTGGGAGTTACATTCCTTCGATTCTCCTCCCCATCCCTCCGGGAGCGGGGGGAGGAAGGAAAAGGGGGGGAGTGAGTGAGCGGCTGCGTGGTTCCAAGTTGCCGGCTGGGCTTGAACCACGACACCTATCTACCGGAAAAAAAACTGGTTATGTGACACACAGAGACTATCACTGGGAGGGATAGTCAGGGATATCAGCCTTGAAGAATTGTAGAATGTTAAAAATGTGTCATTCCTCATGGCAGCGATGTTGTGAGTCTGCAGTACATAAAATAACATGTCACCTTTAACACACAGAATCTGTGCTGTTTATCCATTCAGACCACACAGTGGCTCACAAGTCTTGCAGGTCTCACTGGTTAAATACAGCACATTTCCACAAGGTGCTTCTGAAGCTCCAGTATTTGAGTAATAGGACTAAGTGGCTTTGGCTGCGAGCCTAAACAATGATGCATATTGGTCAATCAGTCACTCAATGTTATTTTCTTCTCTTCTTGCTTGTGTCCAAAGGTTTTAAAAGTATCCAGTTTCTTCCCTGACCGAGATCACATGTTCCCAGGGAAAAAAAAAAAAAAAAAAAAAAGAAGAAAGAAGATAAAAAAAAACGGTTGCTGTATTTTCTATCCTATGGCAGAAGGGAGGGGCTGGCAGGGGAAAAAAGGAGAGAGCAGAGTGGAGAAGGGGAAGGAAAAGAAGTAAATATTTTCACAAAAATGACAGATGCAGTCCTGAACTTCTATGCTATTTCCTCTCTTCCCTTCTGTAGAAGGAAGGAGAATCAAAAGCTTTCCGCAGATGAGGTGTATCCTGGGTAAAAAGAATGAAAGTGTAGGACAGGAAGGCTCAGGGCAGCTGGAGAAGAGGGATATAGAGATCAGAGATGGGCATGGGAAAAGGGCAACACTACATGCAGGGCTGCTGGAGTGGGGCCAGGTAGCAGTGAGACGGTAATGTATCATTCACTCAAAATAAGACAGGTACGTAACAAATAAATACAGAATTATAAATGCATAATAAATAGTACAATGGAAAATACGTACCAAGGTACCAACACAGCCTTTGAATAAGCACTAAACCAGTGTTGTTTTCTGGTTTTAATGGACTTTGAGTATTTTGTCAGATAAAACTAGACCTTGAATCAGATTCTTATGGCGGATTTCCTAAAAGAGCTCATGGGAAGTTTCAGTAGTGTGCTCATATTTGCTCAGGCAACTACTAGATTTACTAGATTTGCATGTGCAAATATTTGAGTTCTGTGCAGATTCACGGAAAAGTACTCATACAGGCTGGAATTAAAATACAGTGCTGAACAGGAACTCTTAGCCAACAGGCTTTCAGTGTGCCATTAAGTGTACTGCTGTTCTGATTATGATTAACAGAAGAAAATAAAAGAAACATAGCATTTAGCAGAATCCGTTGCTCTGCTTTCTTATTAATTACTACAGAATTAGAACACTGTGGAATAAATGCTTCCAGGAATAGACCAATAGAATAGGATTTTCCACTAAGGAAAAAAAAAACGAAACTGTGGCCATGACTTTCTGTACTTTATAACTGGAGAAATTACTCCTGTAATAAGCTGCTCCTACAGAAAACTGTACATATCAAGCTTGTTGGCTATTGAATGCAGGAACCCTGAAGAGTTCTAGAATGTATCTAAGTACAACAGGGAAGTCATATTTAAATCTATATTTTTTGAACCCTTAGTTCTAGTTCTACAGGAAAAACTATAACAAGATGTTTATTACTGTGGTTGATTTCAAGTTTTGCTTTAAAATACATGAAGTGCAAGCTTTGTAATATTGTATTTTTAAAAATAATTAGGTTACTAGCTTTTGCATTACACAGGACTCTTAAAAACATAAATTACATACAAATAATACTGTATTGACCAACCACATGAGACCTGCATGTTTTGTAACATATGTGTGACCGATAAAATAAAAATCTGTTAGCAGTGGTTTATCTATGGTTTACATGGCCAAATGGCTTTATGATTCTTATGCTGGCCAATTTTAAGGAACATGTTCTCCAAACACAATAAGCTGACAGGCTCTTGCTGTGCACGACAATATTAATGTCCCCATGATTTTTTAAGTTTTTTCATCTGTTATCCTAGAAGTATCTGCCTGGTGATTGACTGCTGTTAAATACAGCAATAATTTTTCAAACAAACAGTGCAGGTGTTCATCTGTGTCTTTACAGGCACAGTACCCATAATTCAGCAAGTGTACTTGAATGAATTTTGAAGTCCCTGTGGACCAGAACAAGAAAAGGATTGCTGGGAGAGGTTACAACAAATATTATGCTAACTGATACAGCTGGGAAAAAGCAGACCATCAGACACACAATCCATTCTTCAAGTCTTAAAGAGAAACAACAGGTTTCTTTTCAGGCTGCGAACAACTGCTAGGACTTAAAAAAAAATCTTTCAACCAGTTATAAAATCAGAAGACAAAAAAAAAAAAAAAAAGGAAAAAACTTGCTTATATAAAAACCAAAGAAGTATATAATTAATAGGGGGAAAGGTGTGATTGCCATTAGTTCTTGAAGACAAGGGCAGAGACAGGTCTTTGGTAGCAGGGCCCTGATAAGGGTGACTAATTAGCTCATGAGGGCTTTCAGGAAAAATTTTGATGTATCATAAAACCAGGAGCTCTACTGACTTGGTAATTTTTCAGTCCAATAAATTAGAATACTTTATTTTCTAGGCTATATCGACTCACTGTGTTCTCTGTTATAGTTCTGTGGCCCAGGACAATCGTGTATTCCAGTAGTATTTTCTTTCCAACCTGTGGGGGATGAATTACTGTTTAACTTTCACAGATTATCTTCCACACTCACACCCAGTGAGCTGTTTTCCTTGGGTCACTGGTAACCAGAGCCTTTCCCATATCTACCCCTTTCTTTTCTCTAGATCTATAGTTTCAGTCCAGATGGAAATTTTTCAACAAATAATCCCACTGTTTTCCTCCTAGGACCATCACTGGAGTCTGATCTGCTTCTTATTCAGTGAAGAAGTGAATAAGAGGAATGAAGACTTTAGTTTGTTAAGTGTCTCAGAGCAAAGGTAGATCAGCTTGCTTATCTGCACTTTCCTCTGTCATGTATACTAACACCATAATCATCACCATTTGTTCATATATTTTGGATGCACTGACAGCTGTCCACACAAAAAATGCCCAAATTCAGTAGCAATTTCTCTTTCTTTAATTTGGTTTACAACATTTTCAGTCAAAGTTGCAGTTTTCTAATTAGCACTTATGCTTTCCAGAGTGGCTAATATGTGTAGCTCCTGCTTTTATTGTCTCCAGAGCTCATATCATTACTTGAACAAGCATTTAAAGCAAGTTCTAATGACTTTTTTTTTACAGAAGGGTAGACAATAGAGTGAATAAATAAAACTTCTTGAATAAATAAAACGAGTTGGAATGAACTCCTTAACAATGCTACATATAAGTCCTGTTTCTGCAAAGTTCCCTTCTTGGCAAAGGGCTTAAATACATTTAAATCCTACCAGCTTCAGTGACAGACAAACACAAGTTTAACTGTTTTGTTGGTGGATGTCCACCATATTCTGTTGGTGGATGTCCACCTTGCAGAATCTGGCTTTTGGATAGATCTACTGGGCAAGAGAGGGGATGGGAGGCAGGGGAGAGATAGGAAAATACAGGATATTGGCACCCATAACATCCTTTCTTCCAGATACAAAGAAGAAAAAATCAAGAAATGTATGCTAACCTTCAAAGTTTATATGAAGCTTTGAATATTGGTTTCTTGTATTACCACTATGAACTAGCAGTGGCAGAAAAAAAGATTAATATTTTAAAATGGAATATTGCCAGATGTCCTTTCTTAACTATTCAGTATCCATATGGCAGCCTTTCTTAAGGGTAAGTGTTTGTCCATTATACGAAAGCAATCTCCTTAGATCTTCTGGACTAATAAAAATGACAGAAAAATGAATGTGCCCTTTTCAGTACTCTCTTCCTTTTAAATCTGTCTCCTCAAGATAGCAAATACTTCCAACTGTATATTCATGCACTGGCTTAGCAAGTTAATTACCAGTGTTCTGGACCATTGTAAATGAAACCTAAAGGCCAGTACAATCTACTGAACTGCAAAGGGAGTCATTCCTTTTATAATGTATGTCATATCTAAATATGCTGTGTAATTACAGAAAGTTTTCTGTCGCAATTTATTTTGAGCTGGCTCTGTATTTCATTAAAAATTCTATAATGATGAAGTACATGAAATATATGTATGTAATTTGCAGAACAGCCAAAAAAGAAGGAATAAAAAAG
The DNA here is from genome assembly GCF_000696875.1 of Nestor notabilis. Taxonomy (NCBI): domain Eukaryota; kingdom Metazoa; phylum Chordata; class Aves; order Psittaciformes; family Psittacidae; genus Nestor; species Nestor notabilis. The sequence continues at coordinate 15,698 of NW_009935499.1, read as the reverse complement.
AAGGAAGATAATAATGCCCACTACAATCATATTGCATTTTGGAACATGAAAGGAATACTAGATTGAAAATTGATTACTACATGCATATATATTTCATTGAATAGATAAAAGCAAAGAAAAGCAGTACAAGTTCTGATATACATTCTTGCTGTGATGACTATTTACCTATAACTCAAATGAACATGTAGCTCTTTCCTACAGTCAACCTGGCCAGACTGTGTATAGTCCACATTCTGTAAAACAATGCAATGCCTAGTTGATTGATTCTCAGTTATGTTCACAGATGGAGGCAGAAGCTGATCTCCTGACTTTGAACAGTTTGCTGTTCATTTGGAATGTGAGAAAAAGCTAATGGTGCCATGATAATGCCAAGACAAGATTTTAAAACACTGACTGACAGCTTTTCTGACTCACAGGGAAGTCTGCAAAGCTAGCACAGAGACAGTGCACCACGACACTCTGTCTTAACTATGCTTGCACCTCAAGTTGGAAAGCAATACAAGATTAAGCAGAAAGAGTGGCATCCAAAAAGAACACATAGGTAATTATGCAAAGGCAAATTTCACTCAGCACTGGTAATACTGCTGTCCTCCAGAGATTGCTGCTTCATCATGGTATGCATAGAGGATTCAAAATAAATAGCCATTGTCCAGGACCTTACAGGCTGAAGACAGCACACAATGCATTGCACAAACCCACAATCAAGGCAATGACTAAGGCACCTATTGAAAACTATCTCCCCAAAAATATCTGCTGTAATGGTTCTCACAAACACTCCCAAAAAGAGATATTCCAAAACATGGCAGTGTTGAGCCAGTGATTACTGGCTTCTGCCACTTAATCACAATGTGCAGCTGCACAGAATAATAGTGAAATTAATTTGAAGTTTATCCATGCAATAACAACAATTCCTGGAAAATGTATGCATATTGCTTCAGATCAAATATGTGAACAAATGGTCAGTCTTCAAATAGGCAAGTTTTACAGCAGCAGTAACAACTGTTTATACAAAGACAGCCTTAACCTCTGATAAAATAAAAAAACTTCTTTCAAAGGGAAGACTATATTTTGTTGAACAAGGTAGAGAGGCAACGGCAGCAGTAACTAAAGCAATAAAGATTAATAAAAGTGACAGTACAATTCAGAAATGAATGTGATTTTCTGGTAGAATAAAATGGTTTGCAGTAGGCACTGTAAAATGTAATTGAAAGTTCTGTATATGCGTATATGAGGGGCTTAATTCTTTGGCAAACAGTACAGTTACTTTACATGGTAATTCATGTTTCAAAGGTGCTTAAATTAATAATTGTTCAGTTCTGATTATATAAAACCTCATACTATATTTCAGAAGACTTCAGAAGTAAAGAGTCTTGATTTAAGAGAAACAGAAAGTAACACTGTTGTGGAAAACCTCGTTTCAAACCAGCTTATGTGCTGGTTTGAAAGCACATGTCAGTACACACTGAATACATAAAAGCTGATTTTTCTTTTGTTATTAAATACAGCTACTCCTACAATGTTTACTCCTTCTATTCCACAACTAATACTACCATTGATTATAATAATACAAGATGGAGAAGCATAGTTTCATTTAAGCAAAGAATTTTCTGATTTCTATCATCATGCTTCTATCAGACTGGCAATTTACTCAAAGGAATAGTATAGCTAATTGATGCCATCACAAGCTGAAGACCTATTAGCCTCTAAGCTTAATTGTATGTATTAGTATAGCAAGGAGCAGAAATCCTTTATTTGAAGTGTTGACTTCTGAGATTTTGAAGGCAGAACAAGGGCTGACAAGTAATGAAAATTGCTCAAAAATCATTAGGTGTTATAATGAATGGAAATCTATTCCGTCTGCTGCAATGAACTGGTCATACATAGCCTTAATTTAAATAATTGTCATACAAACAGAGAATCCAGAAAGAACTTTCTTTGTGCTATTCCTACTGTCAGCAGAATTTAACAAGTGGGAACTTAAAATGAGAAAGGAGGTAATGAAAGCATTAGTTAAAATTATGTTATTTAAATAAGGAATGAGGCTCGTTGTCTCTTGTACGGGGAAACTTCAGGAGGACATGAAATACAAGCCTTAAGGGCTCAATCCACTCACCTGCTTGGACCTCCTCATGGAGGTCAGAAGCAGGCAGCTGGAGCAGGGCCTGAGTGCAGAGCCGTGCAGAGCCATGCAGAGAAATATTGCCAACAGCTCCACAGCCAGGGATCAGCAGCAGCACGCCTCTGTTCAACAGCCTCTGGGGTAGAAAAAGCACTGTCTGTAAGAGAGGCACTGGAAAATCCCTCAGAGGCAGCAGGTGCCTGCACAAAGAAATTGTTTCCAGAGTATTTGCTTTCTTTTACATTTCCTCTGAAGAAGATTAAATACTAGAGCTTGGATTTTGTCGATCTGATAACTGAATAACACATAGAGCTTTATTCTCAAACTGTGAACACCTCGCACATGTTTTGTAGAGTGCTTTCTCCCTTTCATACTTACTAGGAACAAACTCCTGGTCAGTTTTGGTGAGGATGGTGAATATTATACCTTGTTGAGGTACTCAGAATCCTAGACAGGTTTACCAGGTGTCAGAAGACCAAGGATTTGTTCACACATTCTCACAGGTCTTAACACTTACCCTTACGTAATGATACTTGCATAATGGTGCCAATTCTAGTTAATAGGGCATACCCGCTGAGATCGTTAGTGCAGCATCTCAATAGTAATTCAATTTAAAATGAAGCTTTTGTAGGGTGTCTGCAGTATACAACAAAATTATGTTAAAATTAGTTTACTGTCAGCCTCACTGATAATACTGATAGTCTGAATATGTCAGCCTTATATTTGAATAGCTATTGTTCAACTTACAGGCCCAGGTCAAAATAGTCAGGAACTTTCTAGAAAAATTGCATGTTCCCAGTAGAAGAATGGTCAATATATCTACCTGATAGCATGGTTCAGAGGAAATGCAAAAGAGTAGAGTTCAGCTGCTTTAAACCTGGACAATACACAACTGTTCCTAATTTTAATCTATAGTCAGTCTACGTTTTATTATTGTACTACTGCTCTTTAAGACAGCATTGTAACTAGATTATTACATCTGTAGCTTCATTCCTGTTGGATAGCAATCTGCTCTGAAAACACATGCCTTACATAGGTGTGAGGGAGGGAAGTTTGCAGGCAGGAAGAAGAAACACCCTTACTGCTAATAATGCAGCCAAGTAAAAGCTGGGTTGGCTGTTTAGCCCAGGAATGAAGGACAGAAAATCCAGTTAATATTATGCATGAATGTCTTGAATGGCACATAGGACAGCAAAGGGCAAACAGGCAACACACTGCTCATGGTACTACCCAAAGCTGGTCTACAAGCTTTGCTGAAGTCACCAGAGCAAATGTAATCCTGTCCTTTGGAGACATCACCTTCTGCTACTATCAGTTCCCAAGCAGGCCAAAAGTCCTTCTTCAAAAGCTCTTAATAGGGCTCTCTTCTAACACAGCCTCAGGAAGAGATTAATATGTGTCACTGGGAGCTTACCCTATGAACTCACCCATGACAATATATGGAGCATGATAAAAACCATCTTGGATGAAAACACATGGAGCCATGGTACATCTAAGGCCTCCAACTACCTATTCCACAAGATGGCATATCCCCTTTCTTGTTTTCTCCTGCACAATGACACTGCTTCAGCAGCATCCCCACCTACCTACTCTTCTAACCACAAGTTTGCTTATACACAGCAAACTCTTGAGAAAGGCATAAAATGTGTGTTTATCTTCTTGATGGGAGAACAGAACCAAATATAAAAACAGAAGGAAACACTACAGCTTATTTCAGAACAACATGAGTGCTCTGAAACAGAGTCTATGGATTTGTCCTTGGTCTGTCTGTAAAGGGTGCTACAAGGTTCATCCAGGATCAGGTAGCAAGTTAAGATCACCTTTCAAAATCCTAGCTCTAGGTCAAGATACTTACATCCACACACATGCTAAGTCTCAGTTTAGGTGCATAAATCTTCTACCACAGGGCTTTGATATCTCAGTTCACCTGAGATAGCGCTGCAAACTAGTTAAATGGATCAGTGACTTTTCTTGGATACACAGAACCTGTTCACAGTGCTTTTTTGTGGAAATCTTAAGGAACAAGTGATTCACCTCCAAGTGTCATCATATGGGGCTTTGCTAGCCTCGGGCAATTGTGTACATTGTCAGTGATAGGGTGAATTTTCTTAATGGCACAGGAGCATGGCAAAGGCTGTGAGTTAGATAAAGCAACTGTTCAGCTGGAAAAGCTTATGAAAAAATAAGGCTCAGACAAATAATTTGAAGAAATGTACAACCGAGAAAAATGGAGACTTTACTGAAGATGCAGATGCAGACACTGGAATTCGAGGTTAATACATTTCCCAAGAGCTTTAGAGAGTGATTCTGACATTAGAGTTTTCAAGCTGTTAACATAATACAATATTTATAAGTTATCTTTGAAATGTTTCAAATGAGTGTTTTGAAACCTTGATGATTTAATATATTTGATAATGATAGTGTAGTAATTACAAATTATTTTGTTTCCAATAAAAATTATGAATGATCAAGACCTTGAATGAAGTGCAATTTTACAGAATTCAAAAGGAAAAAGGAGCTATATTCAACCTGCATTACTTCTCCTTCAGATCCTTTAAGACTAGACTCTAGTGTATTGTGGGCACTACAGTGGAGTTACTGAAATATTTTTCTTTTCAAATTACATTTTCTTGAATGTTTCAGAAGCAACTTAGAAAAGAAATTTGGAAACTTATCTAAAGCAGTAAAGCCAAGCTGTAAAGTGCTAGACACAAAACTAGTACATTGTGAAAAGCATGATCTGAAAAGCTGACCCTGGTCAAGGTTTCATTAAAACAGCCACTGGGTAAACAGAGAAAACAAACGCACTATTGAACAGGCAGTGGGAGTGTTATTGCATGCACACAATTGTGTGATATCATCCATGTACGAAAATAAAAGAACAAAGGTACAGCAAAATATGGTTTTGGAACAAACATTGAGATCTTGCAAAATTACTGAGAAACAGATTAAATCCATGTTTCCAGTGGATGTTCAGGTGCTTTTGTAAAATTAACATTATATATAAACAGAAATCAGTGTTTAAGTGCCAGATTGTTAATGAAGGCCAGCCAGGCAACTTCCATAATTCACAATAATGAGCACGGTAATGAGCCTGCATTATAAACTGAACAGCCAAGTGATACATAGTGCCTACTTGAAGTAACAAAAGATTTGGATTGTTTGATATTAGTGAAAAGTATTGCATTTTCATAAAAAAAGGCAGGGATTGTAAGTGATAGATTTGGTTAAGTTGAATGAAAGGATCCTTGAAGTTTGTTACAAGTATTATAAACAAATTAAACCTCCATTAATAGCAAGCAACTAGAATTAAAACGAAGTGACAGAAATTTAAATATGAAATTAGTTCCACTAATGTGTCCAATAATGAACAGCTTTTCCATCCCAGCATTTTCTGTTTTCTTTGGCTTTGCTATTGTCAGCACAGACTTGTACTGCTTATTTGGGCTTCATTCTTACTAAAGTTAGGTTTGGTATAACCACAATAGCGGCACACCTAGCACTTTGTCATAATGGATTGATGTAATGCTCAATTTGCAAGTGCAGTTACAAGATGATACCTACAGATCAGTCCTACAGTTGAAACAAGCTATTCCTACAGTGCCCTCTGTATGGTTACACTTTTTAAAAGAAAACAAGGCTGAATTCATTTCTCCATTTTTGACAGGGACCAGAGTGGATCATAGATCATGTCTCAAGTACTTAGGAGGTGGCTGGGCAAAAGCTGATGCTGAGATGCAGTTATGGGGTAGGAAAAGCAAGGTCCTGTGGTTCTACCTGAAATCCGGTGATTTGTGAAGGTTCTCCCATTCACAGGTGGTCTCTGGTGGGAACTCTACTCTCAAGCTGCAAAATGCTGTTCCCCTTTCCTTAGACACAGGCTTTTGTCCTCTGACCATGCCTGAACAGCTACTTTTATCTTCACATCAGTGCAATAACCTTGACCTTTTTTTTTAATGTTGTTGTTTTTTCCAGTCAGCCTTTTAGCTGTCTGAAATGAACATGTGATCTAACATGTCTGGTTTGCTTCTCCTTCAGAGTAACCTTCAGAGAAGCAAAATTGCAGTAAGACAAAAGCTTCCTCTTTCCTTCCTTGTTGTCTTCAGGATCTTAATGTCTGTTTTACCAGTACTCATGTCTTCATTTTCTGACTAGCTGTCTATGTGAGGTACCTTTTTAAGAAGAGATAAATCACAAGGTGCTGGCATTTTTGTCATTCTACATCAATATGTTAATAACCATATAATTAGAAGATCTATACTGTCACTGGTTCTAACGTCATTATTTTTATTCATTATTTATTCAATATTCCATTATTCATGGAATAGCTACAAAAGTTAGAATTTTATTTTAAAAAATCTGGACAGTCTTCTACTTGAAGACTACTTCTGTGGTTCTACTTGAGCCATAGAAATGGGGACTTATGTGTAAAATTTTCACTGGATTAAATAGCTTGTTTATCGATTGAAATTTTTACTTTTTCACCCATTTCTTGCCCTACATCTTCTTGATTTCTTAAAGTCATTAAAGTTTCTGTAATTAATCAGTTCATCATTTTCATACCAATACTTGGAAACTTTCAGGATCTATACACCTTGTAAAGCCATCATTCAGCTGGAGTCTAATGATTTTGCTGGAGTCTGCAGATTTTTCTGCAGTCTGGGATGGTGAGAAATATGCTTGACACCATTTACTGCAAGTCAGTTCGGAAACGAAACTGCTGTTCAAAACAAACGAGTGGCACTCTGCTTCTCCCAACAGGTCTGTAATCTTCTCCTTCTACACATTCCTTCTTACCCTTCTGTCTTGTCAAACAGATGCCATGATAGTTCATTTTCAATAGGAAGCAGTTTAAAAGATGACTATGTAAAAATACTGCACTTCATGCAAAGTGAGTGCTCTCAGAAAGAGAGTGCAAGATTCCCTTTTCACAGAAGGGTATCAGGGTGCAAAGATTTTGCTTCTTTAGCCTTATGCCTAGGATCAGAACCCTAGCCAAAAACCTGTTTGTGTTAAAGTGTCAAAGCAAAAGCAGTGGAACAGTGGGATTCTGTGCAACACATTTGCTCTAGCCATACTGTTCTTCCATTTCTTTCTTTCCTTTCATTATTATCACTAGGCACTTCAGGAGCCCATTTTTCTGCCTGTATCATTAATCCTTTTCTTGTATTTCATATCCTATTTCAGTGATTTCTGTACATGATTGTATGTTGTTTGTATTTTCTTGTTCTGCACAGCATGCCTTCCATTATCCAGTTTGTTTTCCTTTTGTTTCAAGGCATGTGGTTTCCCTGGATTCTCTTCTGGATGTTGGTTGCTTTGTTATTTCTCAGCATTTCTACATGAGTCATTTCATTCTGGCTTTTGATCCTGTTGTTCAGGTTTGGTACATATTTTAGACATATATCACAAATTGTTTATAATTCTACTTTAAAACTGATGACTGCCATTAATGTACTAATTTATTTACTTTTAATCTAGATGTGTCAAGGAAATTTTGAATATTAGTAACATGAATTCAAGCATGATTAGGTGGGGAGAGGGTATTATTGTGCCGGCTTATTAACAGATTTTGGAAATGCTTTTTCTGTATCTTCTATACACAAACAATTTAAATAGGATAAATCAAATTTGATGCTTATAAGATTTCTATGTAAGCTAAAGAAAATACTAATCTTCTGTGGGAGGAGTAATGATTACTAGTAAGACACAAACCTCTGGGACAAACCTGAGAGATGTTTTAAAATTCTGGCAGTAACAATCTGCAAATGTTTTATACCTGCCTAAGAAAACGGTCAAATAAGAAGGATAAGACACTGCTGACAGAAATAGTCCAAAAGTAACTTCAGACAGATATCTTTATCACAAATACTGTGGGCTGGCTTTGCTTTCTTCCTTTACTGTACATTCTTCATATTGACTTTCTTTCCCTTTTGCTTTTTCTCACTCCTCCCTTTCTTCTCCTCTCCTCCTTTCTCTCCTGAATATTTCTCTTTCTCTCATTTCACGTCTCTGTATTGATAGCTACCAGACTCCTAATACTCCACATGTCTTTTAACCATTTCTGGTTTTACAAGGAGAAACCAAAAATGAATACATTCTGCAAGCATGGACATCTAAGACAACATTTCGAATCAACGTTTTCAGAACACAATCATTCAAATTCATTATATTAAGAACTCTGTTCAGCATAATTTTTCTCCTGAGTTGTTTCTTTTTTGAATTGACAGAGTATACTTATGTTGTTTTCTGGTATATATGCATTCTTCTATTTAAATGGAGTAGTAATCTCTTCCATTCTAATTCCATATACAGGAATATATACTACTATATCCTACATACTGCAACTACTACTATTAAAGCCTTTGTCTAATACATTTGAAAAATGCAGTATCTGATACTTCATAAAACATAAGATATAAAAATTTAAAGAAATACAATTTACCTCATGGACTACAATATTAATGATGCTGCTGTTGATGTTACTATGTATGTGTAATGAGCTTGAGGGTCCTCGTAATACTGAGCTCTGTATAGATACAGAGCAAAGAAACTTCCTTGACTTTGAAGAATTTGTAATATATTCATTTCCCTCAGGTACACATATTCCACTAGAAAGTTACATGAAGTTTATATACTCAAAATGGTTTATAAATGAATAATGCCCATATCAAATGACTCCAGAAATACAATTTTAAAAGGGAAATTCAATGGGATTTAGTCTCTCTAGATAGGATTTCAGTCTTTCAATAGGATTTAGGCTCTTTTGAAATTCAAGCTTTGTGATTATAAAATCATGTTTTATTAAATGTCTCACAGTTATGAATTTAAAATGAGCTGTCATTATTGCTTTTCAGTGTTATTTCTATAATCAACTTGCTTCATTTGAAGGAAGTCAAGAATTAGTTATTTCTTCTTTAATACCTTCCTGAATATCTGACACACTTTGAACACACATGATTTTTCTTCACCTTCCAGGTATTTTTGCTCAGACCTGTGCCTGTGAGGATGGGACAGGAGATCAGTACAACTGCCTCATAAAGACACTGTTATTTTTTGAGGAGCATTAATTACTGTGTATATAAAACATTTACAATTAATCGTGAAGGACAAAGGGAAATTAAAACTGAATTCAGAATACAGAGATTTTCTTATGTGTGAAGACGGAAAGCAGGAAAAGAATTGTTTTTTGTCTTATAATGATTAGATAAAAAGCAAGAATAATTACCAGCTTAGTGGGTAGGCTGGTACAAATGAATAAATACCCGTTAAGCAGTTGTTTTTTCATCTTTGGCAGACTGCGTACATAAACATACAAACACACCCCTTGGTGAGTTTTGCTATCCTGTAAAATCTAATGAATTATCTTCATGGCACAACTTGATGCATATTCTTCCATATGACCAGTTGAAGTCATTTCAGGTTTTATATTGTCTAAGACTTAACTAATGGCTGCAATTCAGATTAAGGATAACAAGGTAGGTATGGAAATGAGTGCATTTTCACAAGTCTTTCCAGATTAAGCTCATTACCAGCATGACCTACAATGATGACTCTATGAATAATTCTTAATAATCTGGAGTGTAAAACACAGACCAGTCTGGATAAACACTAGTGAAATAAAGCTTCTGTTTTCCCAGTTGGTATTCCGGAGTTTGGTCATGTAAGAGATTACTTCTTTTATTAACTATTCATTCAAGTAAATTTCCAAGTAGACCTAGGAGTTCTGTAAATCTGCTACAAAGTCAACACATTAATATTAAACAGTATGCTATTTTATCCAAAATTGCCTGATGTACCTATATTCTTTGTTAAAATGCTCTGAAGGGTATTGTTTGCATTGCTCACAGGAAGAGGATCTTTGAAAAAACAGGTTAGAGAAATCCAGACAGGAATGACCAGACCAACACAGACCAAGACAAAAGACCAAATACAGAATCAAGTTTGTCACGTCAGATAGTTCATTGGCTACAATTTAATTTATTAATGTACCTCTGTTGGGAGGTGCATTCAAATTCTCCTACACATGTAGCAGAGACTGAATCCACCAAAATATTAAGTTTCCTGCTTCCCATAACAGCATAATTTCTGAGGTTTATGTAGTGTGTATAATTAATTTTAGGATAAGGACAGGACATTTTCAGAAATGAACAATGGAAGTACATCAGCAAGTACTGGACAGGAGGAACAAGAAAGTTTTAAAAGTATCCATCTTCTAGTCGTTTCCTCCTAGCAACATGCGTGGGGGCTGTATATTCAAGGGTCAGTTTCAGGAGAGAAAAAGTGCTTACTGAAATTTATGATTCATATCACCCTGGTACCAAAGCATGCTTAGAAGATGTTTTCCCCCATTTTCTGTTCCTTGTCACTTAAACCAACGCTTTATTCTCTAAACTTAGAGTACTGGCTGCAATATAAAGCAAAGACTGCACATACTTTTTTTTTTTTTTTTTTAAGTTTCATAAAAATCTTTCCATCCTGTACTGATTTAAGGAGAAACACATTATTTGCTCACTAAACTATAAGGTGTAGTGCACAATTAATAGACTGTACATGCATCTCTCGAAGAAAGATCAAAATGATACCCAATTCCTTTCTCATTGGTACCAATTTTAAACCCATCATGGGAGTATTATATGACATTTTACTGCAGTTCTAGTTTGTTCTTCTCAGTGATGCATACCCCATATTTGGATTTAAACAGATCTCTAAAGTTAGGAACACTCAGATCCAGTGTTTGTTATAAGGAAACACCTCTCAGATGAATTGTTTCAAGGTATTAATTTGTGTAAAAATAAAGGATCTGTATGGTAGGGAAAAGAAATGGTGCAAAGCATAAGACTGTAATCCTCAAGCAGATGAGGAAAGTAAGATTTTCCCAAAACAGAAAGTATAATCTATCTTCTATTGACTCACTTAATCTAAGCAAATTCGCAATGTGTTCAGCAACCAGTAAATATGGTCACAGTAAAGATGGATGTTCCATATAAGGGAAAGGTAATGCTTATCCAGATGCTGCAAAGCTATCTTAATTTGTGGCTCCTTTAGACCAAGAACAAAGCAGATTGCCTGCCACCATAGCTACTAGTTCAAATGTCAAATTTCTCTCTTAAATGTACTACGGAGGCGGTGGCAGCTGACAGGCAATCCAAGTGTAGAGGAAAAGTGGTTAATGGAAATTCCAGGAGAGATCCCTTGCAACAACTGAGGAATGACAAGGGTGAAAGGAAATGCTACTGTTACTTGGGTGTGAATGTTTGTGGATATCATTGTAACATTCTGCTGTGAGCAGTGTAAATTCAAGTATTGTTTCTGTAGTCTTCCTGTTCCCCTGCCAAAATACACAACTCTTTTCCTACTTTTTTGCCTTTATTACTGGAAATGCAGACTACAGCAACACCATAAAGTGAAAATCTGACTCACTCAGCAAAAATTGAGAAATGTAGCTAGGTATTGTTACTGCTTCCTGTCTAAATACACAGAAATTCTACTATCTACACAAAACAGAGCTGTAAGGCTCCTCTACTCACAGTGATTCTGCATGAGCACAGTCCTTCACAGATCAGCACCACTGTGTAGTGGGCTTACTTGAGACAGGTGACAAACCAAGTAATTCTGAGTAGGTTTAACTTTTGCTCTGTTTTATATTGGGTTTGGGTGGAACAATACTAATGGAGAGATCTGACCCTCCCATTGGTTTGGAAGGTAATTCTATTTCTGCAACTCACCTTTGAGGAAGTAAGGAAAGACCAACTTGCTTTTTGTATAGAGAAGCCAGACAAGAGAGCAGAGGAAAATTCCAGAGAGATGTCCTGCTATGAAGCATAGGGGTAGAGCAAAACAGTTCAGCTAGGGAGCATCATATTTTTAGTTGAAGCTCCTTGTTTAATGTGAATTTTAACCATTGTCACACTGGCAGCTGGGGTGCTGAATAAGCTTGTTTGGGATATGGGCTCACATTTGCATGTGTATGTACTTATGTGTAATTTACATGGGGTTTTTTTTGAGATAGATCATAATCTGCACCACTTTTTCTAAAGTGCTTGCAATATACCAGATTGAATAATTGTGTTTCTTTTCTGAAACACTATTTTAAAACAAGATCCAGTCCAGTACTTTATTTATAATTAAAGAGAAAAGTAAGATGTAAGACATGAAAAAAATCTGACAAAATAGAACAGTATTTCATAGAGTTCTTAGATGACATTTGGCCTCTAGACTAAAAAAACTCTTTTTTTCATATACCAGGTAGCTTTTTAACCAAGTAAACTGTCCTTTGCATTAAAATTTTAATTTAAAATTAAATTCATTAAAATTTTAAATGGTCCTTTTTCACTGGAACTGCAATGCTCTGACAGTAGTGTCAGCTGCTTCAAAAGAAAAAGCAAGTACTCCTGCAGCAAATGGCTTAAGGAGAAAAAAATCAGTTAAAAAAAATAAAAATCTCCTTTAGCTAAAAGAACAGTTTAGTATACCACAGTCCATTCTAAACAGCCTTTTTGAAGGCAAAGTTAAATATACAAAGCTTTGCTTTAGCTACCTTATTTCAGATACTCAAGCTGGCTCATACAAAGCTTGTTGGGGTACCTCTGTAACACATTACAGCAAAAGTATAACTTAGTTTATCTCCAAAGTTAATATAACCTTTTGAATATAGCAGTGTTATAAAGTCAGTTTGTTTACTGACTTTTTTTTTTTAACACATTCAATTTAGTTACATATCGCAAACATTTGAAATACATAAATCACAAGCTATCTACAAGCTGATGGTCTGGCTTGATAGTGGAAAGAAATAACATTTGAGAGACAAACAATCCATTCTCTAACTTTCATTCATATAGATTTTTGGAGTATGCTGATTAGGCAATGGACTGGTATGACAGACACACAGAATTAAAATTAATAAAGAAATTTCCCACCCTATGGTACTATCTGATATTCCTGCAACTCTGTGTGAAAGTAGCCAGAAGTCTACATTTAAAGTGTTATTATTATATATTTAATAATAATAATAAAAAATCATCCTTTCCCCTTTTATCTTCTGGAGGTCTAAATAGTGCATACCTCCTTCTGTAACACAGCTAAATTATGGCAGTGCTTCATGTGGTTTATATACTCTTTTGTCTAGGTTCTGCATATTTTGCATAATCTTCATGAAAACTAAATGTCCATCATATCTGAAAAATCATGGCAGTCAGGTGAAGTTCCTGACAACTGGAAAAAGGGAAATATAACCCCTATTTTGAAGAAGGGGAAAGTGGAAGACCCAGGAAACTACAGACCAGTCAGTCTCATCTCTGTGTCTGGCACACCCCCTGGAAAGCATGCTGAGGCACATGAAAAACAATGAGGTGGTTGGTGACAGCCAGCATGGTTTCACTAAGGGGAAATCCTGCCTGACCAATTTGGTGGCCTTCTATGATGGGGCTACAGAACTGATGGACAGCGGCAGAGCAGTTGACATCATCTACCTGGACTTATGCAAAGCGTTTGACACTGTCCCACATGACATCCTTGTCTTTAAATTGGAGAGACATCAATTTGATAGATGGAGCACTCGGTGAACAAAGAATTGGCTGGATGCCCGCACACACAGAGTTGCGGTCAAGGGCTCAGTGTCCAACTGGACACAAGTAACAAGTGGGGTCCCTCAAGCGTTGGTGTTGGGACTGCTCTCCTTGATTATCTTTGTCAGCGACATGGACAGTGGGATTGATGCACCCTGAGCAAGTTTGCCGACAACACTAAGTTATGTGGTTCAGCTGATACACTGGAGAGAAGGGATGCGATCTAGAAGGACCTTGACACACCTGGGAGATGAGCCATGAACAAAAGTATGTGCTGACAGTGGGAAAAACAGCATAGTTTGGGATTCAGGACTCCACTCCTCCAACAAAAGTCTAAGAGAAGTAAGCAGGCAGCAGTGTCCTCAGAATCCTCTAATGTTGTAATACAGCATCCTTTTCTAATGTTATTTTCCAAATTAAGCCAGCTCACCAGCCAGCAGTAAAAACAAAAACGATTTTTCCAGTTACCCACATTACCTGCTAATTGCAATTAGGGCATGTAACTGCAAGAATGACAACTAGTCAGATTGAAGTATTATTTAACAACTTCTGGGTTTAACAACCTACCTCTAATTTAAAATATAGTTTGAGCACTGAAGCAGTGGAAGTGCTAAATTTTTTCTGAGATCCTAATGCTAGTGTGTACATTCCTATTTTACACTGTGGCCTCCACACTTTTGAATACAGATGTTCTCACCATGTGCTTGCATCCAGCTAAGTCAAGTGCTTTGGAGTATCCAGAAGTCAGGAAGTCAGAAAGCTGGAAACTGTCTAAGTATTCACTGATCTAAGCAAAAGCTGAATTACTACTGATGATTTCTAACCTTTCTTATTTTATATAAGAGTGAAGTTATGTTGCTGCTTTAATGATATTTACTTAGCTGAAGTATTACAAACAAACTTCTCTGCATTAAAAGAAACACCAGAGAAAAATATTTTTAAAATTAACCCCTCACCAGTCTTTCTAAAGGAGCCTTTCTCCCTTCTGGCATACAGCAGACACTTATTTCAAGCTTTGTAAGTGTGCAGTCTTCTCAGCATAGTAACTTTTTGGCCTGTCAGCCATGTGTCTGTTGACCTTACAGACTGTTGCCCTTATGGGCTTTAAACATATGTCCAGCTTCCACAGCAACTGCAGCAGTGGACTATCACAAAAGACTTAGAGATAAGGAGTGACATCATGCACTATTGTTACTGCCCTTGCTAGCTCAGCAATACACATATGCATACAGCCAAACACTTCATCGACTTCCTTTCCATGCTGCATTGCAGTTGCTGTCAGCATGACCCATAGGGTAGTCACACAATTATCCAAACAGTTCTTCATTCTGTGATTCTATGATTCAACAGCAGTTCCAATTCTGATATAAACTGCCTGTGTTAGATGTTTCTGTGGCACACTAAGAGCTGTAATCTGTACGTGTAATCCTCTTTATGTTGTGACGTAGCACATGAGTCGGCTGTCTGATACAGTATTCCCATCCCTTCTGGACAAAAAAAAAGGCAGCTAAATCACTGTGGTGTCATGAAATTGCAGCATTTTAAGCTGCTTGTATCATAATGCTTTGGATACTTTCCACATTCTGAAAAAATATGGATTAAATTAGATTTCCCAAATCCTAGCCTTGAAGAAATTAAGGCGGTAAACAAGCGTATCAAAAATAATAATCATACCACAGCACCAAGTTTACAGAAATGCATGTAGCGGCTGCCAGAGCCTCCCCACACCTTTTGCTGCTCTAGCACTGGTGTATGAAGTGTCCCTAGACATCATGTCCTTCAAAGGTGAAGCACAGGGAGAGAACTTTCTTTGTTAACAGCTTAAGTTTTCCTGGCATTGTATCAGAATCAAGACTTCCAAAAATCAACAGGGGCTGTATTATAGCAAGGGAAAAATTCCCTAGTGCAAGAAGGCATTGATAGTTTACAAAGTAATGGCTCTGTATAAAAGTAACTGACTTTTTAAAAAAATAATATATATATATATATAAAAATATTTATAAATTCCCGAG
>NW_009935498.1:462-969 GCF_000696875.1 Nestor notabilis | reverse complement strand
GGGATGGTGCAACGCGGCAGCTCCTGGTACTGCCGGCCCCGGCTCTCTCCCCAGAAGCTGAAGATGTTGGAGACCCCCGAGAAGGCTCCTGTAAGGGCAAGGGGTGGGAAACATCGGGGACCTTAGGGAGTCCCTGAAGGCATGGAGCAGGGATGCATCCCAACAGGTATGGAGCAAGAAGCAGGGATGCATCCCAGAAGACATGGTGAGTGGAGCAGGGATACATCTGCATCCAGGTGAGCAGAGAGCAGGGATGGAGTAGGGAGTAGCAATGCATCCCAGTGGACACAAAGCAGGGATATAGGCATGGAACAGGAAGCAGGGGTGCATCCCAGAAGGCATGGAACAGGGGGTGGCGATGCATGTGAGAAGTCATGGAGCAGGAAGCAGGGATACATGCCAGCAGGTACAGGGCAGGAAGCAGAGATGCATCCTAACAGACATGGGGCAAGAAGCAGGGATGCATCCCAGTGTGCACAGAGCAGAAGACATGGTGAGGGGCGAAGG
>NW_009935498.1:0-307 GCF_000696875.1 Nestor notabilis | reverse complement strand
ATGGGCATGGAACAGGGAGCAGTGCTACATCCCAGTAGGAGCGAAGCAAGGAGACATCCCAGAAGGCATGGAGCATGCATGGGTGCAACACCGGGGGCATGGAGACCCCCAGACATGGCACAAGGCTGCAAAGGCAGAGGAAGGTGCTGGGGAAGCTGCAGGGCACGAGACAGGGATCCAGGTGCAGGCAGAGCTACAGGGATGGCAGGGTCCAGGAGCTGGTGGGGATCCGCAGAACCCAGAGCATGGAGTGAGGAGACTTGGGGACACCCCCCTCACCCGTCCCCACCTGAGAGCGGGTTGCACA
>NW_009935497.1:2243-5702 GCF_000696875.1 Nestor notabilis | reverse complement strand
GACACGCAGCCCTGGAGCTGCGGGCACGGCGGCTGCGAGCTCAGAGGGAGGAAAGGGCAGTTTGAAGGCAACAAAACCGCCCGTACTTCAGGATGCCCCCGGAGCCAGCAGCAGCCCCAGCGCCCTTGTTGGGCAGGAGGGAACAGGGAGAACCGTGATGGAAGAGAAGCAGGTGCCCCTAAAAGGGGGTGTGGAGCATAAAGCCCCTCTTTCTGCTTTGCACAGCAAGAACCTCCATCTGTCGGTGACAGAGGCTCTCAGAGGTCACAGCGAAGGGACAGCCAAAAATTACCTAAGCAGCACACAAAAGCTTAGTGGGAGCAAGCAGCAGATGGTGTCTGAGCCCATCCTGAATGCAGGGAGGGATGCTGAGCTGGCGCTGCACCAGCCCATGCTCCACACCTTCCAAAGCCATCCCATCTGCCTGCCCCAGGCCCTTGGTAGGAGCACGCAGGCAGGGGCCCTGGGCTTGGAGTGGTTTCCAGACTTGCATCCCAGTTATGACGGGCTGAGTGTTTTTCCAGGGAAGCCTTTCCGTGAGGATGTGGGGGTCACGATGAAGACACCAACGGGCAATTTCTCAGAGGGACAGCAAGGTAATGTGAGAAACAAAAGTCTCTGCTGGTGGGATTTCCTTCACTGCCAGGCTCAACTGTCTGATGTGATCGGGAGAGGAGGGGTGGGAAGTGCTGGCCATATCTAGAAAGGGATCCAGGAACGGTCTGTGGAAGTTCAGCTGTCAAACCCTCCACCCTGCAAAACCAGAGGGTTACATTCAGGTTTGAGTCAGGCTTTTGCATGTTTGGGCTGGTGAAGCCAACTCACTCTGTGGGAGAGATGATTCCTTCTCCCTTCCTGAGCACTCAGTCCCTCGTTTCCCTGCCTCTGACCGCTCTCTTTGCACAGGTCCCCTCTGGGAAAGGCGGCTGATGGATGTGAGGCTGGGGGAGCTGCCCCTGTGGGTGGCCACCCGTGACTTCTCCCCCCAGGGGCTGCTTGGAGGAGCACAGAGAGGTGAGGCTGGAGCCCTGCCCCTGGGGCAGAACTACCCCACTTACCCCATTTAGTCCCTGCAGCCTGGTCCAAGTGGCCAGCCTGGATCTTTGTAAAGAAATAACCAGACCCAACCATTTGGCTTTGGGAAGTTACATGGAAACCAGTCAACGATTAAGACCCGCACCATGATCTGACCCTCACATTTCTGTTCCAACAGCCTGGAACAGCTACTACAACAAATACATCAACGTGAAGAAGGGTGGACCAGCCGGGGTCTCCATGCTGCTGGCTGGGTACTGCCTCCTCAGTTATGCCTGGAACTATCAGCACATCAGTAAGATTCCCTTCTTGGCATCTGTCTTATTCCAAGGATTCTCACTTCTGCAGCAGCAGCAGCAAAGTATTTGTCATTCATGTTAATTCAAGCTCTGAAATAATTTAATTACTTCACAGTTAAGATTACTGTCAGAGCTCAGAGAGCAGTATTCTGACCTGGCTTAGGTGGGCAGAGGAGTCAGCTAATAACGGTGGTGAAAACAGTTGCTGATTCACAGCTTCTCCCTGGAAAGCTCCAGGAGCCATCAGGAGCACTTTTAAACCCTGCACATAGCAGAAGGAAGGGATGTTCCAACTCTAAGCACCCATTCTCTGCATTTGCTCGTAACTGAGAAGGGATGTAGTGGGGTGTGTGGTTTCCCCTGCAGGACTGGCACTCCGGCAGTCCCAGAGCACTGTGCTAACTCTGTCCTGTTGTTTCCCCCCATCCTTGTATTTCCAGAGTGTCATCGCTGGCGTCAGTACCACTGAAGCAGCTGGAACAGCACCCAGGAGTGGTCGGGAACCTCTGACTGGGAGCCAGCAGAAGAGCTCAGACCAGTGTCCCAGCAGGGACTCAAATCAGCAGAGGTCAGAGATGGGTTCTCTCATTGCAGAGGGGCTGCTTTTTCAGTTACCTCCCTGCAGGCAGCTTTTAGTACTAAAAGAAGAAAGCATTGGAGCCACCCTGGGAGGTCAGGGTGCAGCAGAGCTCCTGTAGTCTGCAGAAGCCTAAACCTTGCTTAGGGACACCAGGCACAGGACAACTCCTCAACCTGGGCTGTTACTACAGATTAACGGACATGTATGTTGTAGTCTCAGTGATACGAGGTTTGTGATGGGTTGTGGCAGGGTGGGCTTCACCCAGAATAACTGTTCCCCTTAAGTTAGAGCCCATCTTTTACTTATTAGGGGGTTTCCTACAGAAGGAGGGTTCTTTGCTTCCACAAAGAGCCCCCCCAGCCCTGCCTCACTGTCAGCACAGCCCTGGTGGGACTGCCAGGCTCTGAGGGAAGGGAGAAGCCATGAGAGCAGCAGCACTCAGACCACAGTGCCCCATTTCTGGAGGAAGGGAAGAAAACAATCCATTGGATTAGCTGTTGTGCCCAAAGGGCAAACCCGTGTCTGCATCAGACAGATGAGGACAGAGTGCTAGTTGTAGCCTGCCATTGCCAAACACGTCTGGAAAAGGTTGCTCATGCTACAGGCATGAAGGGTAAAAAACGCCAAGTTAGAAGAAATCCAAACCTCTTTATTCAGAGCGTGGTGCAGTTGTACTGGGGCAGGGGGGTTTCACCACTCCCTCCCTCCCTCTCACCAGCAATAAAAGCTTGTGCGACTTTGCCTTTCCTGCTCGGTACTGTGTGTTCTCAAACGTGGTGCTTTTACCCCCTTCCCAGGGGACTGGCACCCCCACATCTGCCAGGGCCCCACACCCCATCAGACCTCCTGTGCAGGAGGGCACAGGGCAGCTGTGCAGAGCCAGGCTTAGTTGGATTAAGGAAGCTGTGATTTCTCTGCTGCTTGTGCAGAGAGCTGTGGGAGCTGGTGCTGGGCAAGACCAAACCCAACTGGCTCTTCTAGTCCAGCAGCTGCCCCAGCAGCCGTCTCACTGGCTCCAGCCTGCTCTGCTGGGTCCTCCTTCCATGTCCAGGCTCTAGTCCCTTCCCCAGCAGGATTTCCAGCTGAGTCTTCCCACAGTTACTGGCACAGTGACCTTTCTGCCTGCACTGGGGGCAGAGGGAGAGGCAGGCACCAGGTCTGAGCTGGATCAACCCAGTGCCATGTTAGCACACGTTCATTCTCACATGGTTTCCCAGTGAGTGGGCTAATGCAGCCATGCCTTGTTCCAGCACAGCTCTCCACTGCAAGCAGCATCCCAAGCCCTCCAGCTGCAACAAGCCTCAAGGCATGGGAGCTGCTTCAAGAGTGCTGTGGGAGCCCCCACACCACGTGCTGCCCCTTGCCGCAGCACTTCACCCTCCCTCCCAGGTGAACCATTGCTCCCAGTCCCTAAAACACTCACCTTTAAGCCGGTGCCTTCTTCACACAGGGTCTTTGTGCCTGGGGGGCAGATACCGGTGTCCCATGGCTGCGCTGCTGGGTGCTGGATAGTGCTGGTGACTGGTAGAGGGGGCTCCTTGGGCA
>NW_009935497.1:0-2212 GCF_000696875.1 Nestor notabilis | reverse complement strand
GGGGGGGGCCACGGCCACCTCTGCAGCCCCAGAGGGTGGCTCCCCCCACTTCCCCAGCCGGCCCAGTACTTACTGCATGAATTTGCAGTTGGGTCCTTCTAGGCAGAAGCCAACAAGGTAGATGTCACACATCACCCTCCGTGTGTGCCTGTGCTTGCGCAGGGGACCTCCACGCACAGGAGAGGTTCCCATTTAGGTGGGTATGAGACACAGGCAGCCCCCATCACCCAGCACCCATCCTGCAGCTCACCCTGCCTGCAGAAGCCACGGTGGTACCAGGGACAGCCCATGGCGCTGGCATCCATGTGCAGGAAGGGACACTCCTTGTTGCTGCATTCACCTGCAGGAGCAAGGAGTGGGACAGCACTCAATCAAATGCAATGGAAATCACCCAGGGATGGGCTGGAGGAAGGAATTGAGGTGCCCCAGGAGCACCCAGGCTCTAAGGTGTTTCTTCCCACAGACAGGAGGTGGCATCAAGCACTTGCTGGAGGCCAGGCCTGCGGGACTTGGGTGCTGGGGAGGGAGAGGCTCCTGCACCTACCCAACTGGGAGCAGAAATAGCACTCGGGCATCTTGAGTCAGGTCGTGCTGGTGCAGAGCCCGCGCAGCCAGTGCTTGCACACCACGGTCCTCACCCCACCAGTGTGCTGGAAGGGGCAGCACACGCCTGGCCACCACATGCACCCCCTGTCACACCTCCTCGTGCCCCACAGCACCCATTGCTCCAGCCCTGCCTGCACCCAGGACCCCTGTCCTGCACCTCCCAGCTTGGGGCATCCCAGCAGAAGTTTCCCTGGATGGGGAGATGTGCAGCACCCACTGGGTGCGCAGGGCTTGGTCCCCAAGGAACTGACAAAGTCTGGTTGCCCTGGAGGGGCTCAAGCCCTCCCCGGTGCCAAAGGAGTGGGAGCACCCATCCCAAGGGCTGGGAGGATGATGGACTCTGAGCAGCGTTGGAATTTGGGGCAAAACCTGCCAACACACTGGTTGTAAGGCCATGGAGCAACCTGCCACGGACATGGGCTGGGCATGAAAAGGGGCCCATCCTGGTGTCCCCAGGATCTTGCAGGGTGATGGTGGTCCCATCCCAGCACCCACCCTTGGTGCACAGCCCATGGTGGAAGAACCTGCAGACAACTGCCCCCAGCTCTGTGGGGAGAGCAGAGCAGGGAAAGCTTCACCCACCAGCCCCAGTGCCAGGACCACTGTGCCATTGAGGGCAGGAGCATTTCAGCCCCCTCCCCAACAGCCCCGCACAGCACTGAGCTGGATGCATCCCTAAGGAAGCAATGCCCAGAGCCAGCCTGGCCTCAGGCAGGACAAGAAGCACCAGCAAGGAGGAGAACCCCAACACCCCCCAAGGATGCTACAGGACCCTGTTCCCCACTTACTGTCCATACCCGGGAAGGGCAGGGGCTGAGCTCCTCGCTGCTGCTCCACATCAGCCTCCAAGTCAAACCTGATGTTCTCCACACCAGCTCCTGCATCACCCCTGCTCTGGCAAGAGGCACCTCCAGGGCTGGCGATGGGGCTACCCAAGGAAAGCAGAGGCCCCCCAGGGGAGCACCATGCTCCCCAGGTCACTGCAGCCAGCCTGGGCCCCAGCAGCACTCAGAAACCCTCCTCCTCCTCCTTCCCAAGCCAGAGCAAACCCAGCCCCTGCAGCAGCCCCGAGCGCTGCATTTAGAGGGAGAAGCTGCCCACATCTGAAGTCAATTTGCACCGGGACTGGTGGTGCAGCGAGCTCAGCCCCGGCCCCAGCGCATCCCTGTAACTGCCTCTGCACCGACATCTGCTTCTCCTCCAGCCCCAGCTCGGGGCAGAGCAGCTGGTCCGCATCTCCCCGGGAGCACCAGGGGCTGGCCAGGAGCTGGGTTAACCCCTTCCCACCGGGAATGCTGCTCGGCACCCACCAGAGCCAGACACGGCCCGAGCGCTGGAAGTGAGCACTCAGGCAGCCAGAGATGGATCCGGCGTTTGAGCATTGCTGGCTGCACAGCACCACTGTCCCCAGCGCCACTCTCCAGTGCCTGCCCAGCAGGACAGACCCACGTCCCCATCTGTACCGTGGGGACAAACAGGTCGCCTTTGGTCCCCGCTGCAGGCCAGGGCTCTGCCTGCACACCGGGCTGCAGCGGCACGTGCTGGCATGGCCACGGTGCCACCCAGGTTTAACCTAACGCTCCGTCCCTCCTCCATCCCTCAGCCA
>NW_009935496.1:0-936 GCF_000696875.1 Nestor notabilis | reverse complement strand
CCCCCGCCTGGCCGGGTTGCGGGGAGGGCGCTTGTGCGGTGTGCGGGAGTACCCTGGAGCGACAGCGCGGGGCTCGATCGGAAATACCCCCAATCGTTTTACCCCTTTATGGAAACCCGTTAGTTAAGGACACTGGAATGCGTGTTCAGTCCTGCCAATTAATGACACGTTCTTGTTTGGGATAGTTTACGACCCTGTTCACTTTTGTAGCTGTTTACCTGCTTCCCAGGCCTTATCGACTGGAGGAAGGCTACACTGGTTTGAGAGAAGACATCAGGTCCTCTTGTTGCATGCCCTCCTTATACAATCAGCTAGGATGTAAAAGCCCTTTCAGAACATCAAGTCCAACCATTAGCCCAGCGCTGCCAAGACCACCGCTAACCCATGTCACTGAGGGCTTCATCTACATGGGATATGAGCACTTCCAGGGACGGTGACTCCACCACCGCCCTGGGCAGCCTGTTCCAGTGCCTGATCACCCCTTCGGTGAAGAAATTTTTCCTAATATCCAATCTAAACCTCCCCTGGCGCAGCTTGAGGCCATTTCCTCTTGTCCTATTGCTTGTTACTGGGGAGAAAAGACCAACAGCCACCTCACTACAGCCTCCTTTCAGGTAGTCGTAGAGAGCAGTAAGCGCCGGAGTAAACAACCCCAGGTCCCTCAGCTGTTCCTCATGAGACTTGTGCTCAAGGCCCTTCATCAGCTCCGTTCCCCTTCTCTGGACCCGCTCCAGCCCCTCACTGTCTCTGTTGCAGTGAGGGGCCCAGAACTGAACACAGGATTCGAGGTGCAGCCTCACCAGGGCTAACAGTCTTTACGCAATGAAATATTTCATTCGGTATCGAGGATGACAAAGGGATCGCTGCAGTAGATCGTTGTCACTTAAAATCACCACAGAAAGTTAAAAAGGACAAAAGCACACAAACCGAAACAAA
>NW_009935495.1:0-3047 GCF_000696875.1 Nestor notabilis | reverse complement strand
AGCCCCGCGGACCCCCTCGCTCCGAGCGCTCCTTCCCCTTCCTGTGCCTTTGTGGTGCCTTCGGGCTCGGCCGGTGACAGCCCCCGAGCGGGGGGCTGAGGGATTCCTGAGCGCTTCCCAGGCGCGGTGCTGGAGCTGCAGCATCCCTGGGAATGCGGGGAGGAACTAACGGAACGGTGCTGGGTGAAGCAGGATGCGGGCTCTAACCAAAGCTGGAGCCGGAGGGCTGCTTTGTTCTTAGCTTGCTTCTCGCCTTCCCCGCAGTCCCGGTCCTTGGGACACTGGGATGTTGTTTGAGGCTCGCTGTCCTGCAGCAGACGCGGTTTCTGAGCTCTTTTCCTGCTTTCCTAGCGTCCGTCGGCCTCACTGAGGAGCAGAAGGAATTCCAGAGCCTTGCCCTAGATTTTGCTGCCAAAGAGATGGCTCCTCACATGGCTGAGTGGGATGCGAAGGTACCGCAGCCCCGGCGGGCTTGTAGCGCTCTGCGTTCTTAGGACACGATGGTTCTTGGGTCTCCTTCGAGGGGTGGTCCCGCAGTAGCTCCTCGGTGCTGTCACACCGTCTGTAGAGCTTTGCTTTGAAGCTGCTGCTGGAGCTGGGGTGGGAATCCATCAGAAGGACCTTGAAGCTTCCCTGCAGGGCTGTTTAATCACCCGAGTCCTGGATTTACTCCTGGAGATGGTGTGTATCTGCCTCGGTACACACACACCCCGTTCTTTAAGCAGTTAACTTCACCTCTGGAGGAGTTTGGGACTGGGCTTGGTGGACCAAAAGGGTTTGACTGCTGAGGTGGAACTCATCGTGGTTGTTGCACTCTCTCTGCCTATCCCGACAGGAGATTTTCCCTGTGGACACAATGCGGAAGGCAGCCCAGCTAGGATTTGGTGGGGTCTACGTGAAACCAGACGTCGGTGGCTCTGGATTGTCACGACTTGATACCTCCATAATCTTTGAAGCTCTGTCAACGGGATGTACCAGCACCACTGCTTATATGAGCATCCACAAGTGAGTTGTTCCGTGGGCTCCGGATCCAGCTGGAAGCAGCTCTCTTGGTGCTGCTTTTTAGTTCAAGTTGGGACTCTGAGCAGACCCGACCCCGTGGGGATCTCTTAATGGCTGTAAACAAACAGGCTCCAAAAGGAGATGCCACCAAGAAGTAATTTTAGCTTTGGGGCACACAAGATAGGATTAAGTTCTGGATTTCATTCCCCTTTCTATAGATAGTAACGTGCCTGGAAAAAGCCTTTGTGCTGTGGGTGTATGGTGGCAGAGCCACCGGCTGATCCCTGCCCTGCTCGTCCAGCGCAGGCTCACTTGGCACAGGAGGATGGAGCAGTGACACCTCCTTCTTGAGGTGAAGCAGTTTGTCCCCAAGCCTTGGGGCTTCTGGCTGGACCCCATGGAGCTCTGCTGTTGCGTTCAGCCAGGGATGCTCTGTTACGACCCCGCCGGGCTGTGCTGGCCTCCTGTAACGCTTCTCCTTCTCTCCTGCTCCAGCATGTGTGTCTGGATGATCGACACCTTTGGCACCGAGGAGCAGAGACGCAGGTTCTGCCCGTCGCTCTGCAGCATGGAGCAGTTTGCTTCTTACTGCCTGACGGAGCCAGGTGAGCATCCTCCCCCAGGGCATCGTCTCCTTCCCCTGCTCCTCACGTAGCCGAACCAGACGTGAGCATTCCAAGCAGCGGGAATGTTTCTTCTCACGTTTATTGGGGTGGTCAGCAGGACGTTGGGAAGGGGCAGGTGATGATTGCTGAGATGGTGGTGGTGGTGGTTCAGTCCCTGGGGGGACTTTCCAGGCTCTGCACTTGCTGCTTCACTGGCTGCTTCCTCACCTCTTGAGCAGGAAGTGGGAGCGATGCAGCTTCCCTGCTGACCTCGGCTCGGAGGAAAGGGGACACCTACATCCTGAATGGCTCCAAGGTACCTATTTGCTCCTCGTGACGCTGCTGGATGGCAATGCATGCACAAGGGGGGCTGGGTCTCACCATCCTTTCCATTTCCTACCATCTCCTCATCTCTCTCCCAAGGGACGTGCTCTGCAGAGCCTTCACCAGAGCTGGTCCCTAAACACCTTCTGGCCGTGGGGTCTTTGTGGCCCAGCTGCTGCCCAGGCTCAGGCTTAGCACACAAGAGCCACCCCTTTTCTTCTTGTGCCCTTCTGCAGGCCTTCATCAGCGGAGCAGGGGACACGGATGTCTACGTGGTGATGTGCCGCACGGGAGGCCCAGGCCCCAAGGGCATCTCCTGCCTGGTGCTGGAGAAGGGAACGCCTGGGCTCAGCTTTGGGAAGAAGGAGAAGAAGGTCAGAGGCTTGGGGTTTGCTTCCTGTGTGCTTGAGGGAGATTAGGGATCTCCTCTGGGATGGGACCAAAGTCCCACCTGGCATGTTCTTCCCAAGTCAAGCCCAGCTTAGGTGCAGTTTGCCCTTTGGCAACGGAAGGGTTTCCATCTCAGGAACATCAGGGATCGTTGGATCTGTGCCTCTGCTCAAATACAGCATTCCAGTTCCCAACTCTGAGGCCAAACCCCGTAGCCTGAGGGTGCTCTGCAGCACCGTGACAATGAGACCGAGAGGCTGAGAGCAGTTCTGTGCTGGGAGCTGGGGGTGTGCTGCTCCCCGGGCAGGCTGGAGACACTCTGCTCTTTCCCAGGTGGGCTGGAATTCCCAGCCAACTCGGGCTGTGATCTTTGAGGACTGCGTTGTTCCTGTCGGCAACCGGCTGGGAGCTGAAGGGCAGGGCTTCAGCATCGCCATGAAGGGCCTCAATGGGGGCAGGATAAACATCGGTAAGCAAGAGGAGGAGGAGGAGGATCATCTCGTTGCCCATCTGGGCTTGCTTCCCGTTCACTCTGTGTCCCTGCCTTCTCCCACCAGCTTCCTGTTCGTTAGGAGCTGCTCACGCCTCTGTCCTCCTGGCTCGGGAGCATCTCACCGTCCGCAAGCAGTTTGGGGAACCCCTGGCAAACAACCAGGTAACCTCCGCTCCCGGGGCTGGGAGGGGACGTGGGCCAGGCCCCCGTGGAGACGCTGACCCGGCTTCCCC
>NW_009935494.1:31693-37097 GCF_000696875.1 Nestor notabilis | reverse complement strand
ATTGAGTTCATTGGCTGTTTTCCCCCCAGGTTAAATCCCTCTGAGGTACACATCGGACTTTCCCATCTTCCTGCATTACCCACCAAGTATATCCAGGTCCCTGAGCAAAAGCAACCCCACGAGTTTGCCTTTACTGGGAATAACCCAGACTGTCTTCCCCAACAAAATCTTTATGTGCACCACAGGGACTTTATCTCCCTCTACAGTACGTAAAAGTTCTGATTGGGCTGGGCCAGCCCTGTTGGCAGATCCCCTCGTGTTGACCAACCAGGTGGCTTTTGGTAAATGTGTATCCCAGTGTTTGAAAGTCCCACCACCCATTGCTCTCAGCGTAGTTTTTAACAGCCCGTTGTACCGTTCGATTTTCCCAGAGGCTGGTGCATGGTAGGGGATGTGATAGACCCACTCAATGCCATGCTCCTTAGCCCAAGTGTCTATAAGGTTGTTTCGGAAATGAGTCCCATTGTCTGACTCAATTCTCTCTGGGGTGCCGTGTCGCCACAAGACTTGTTTCTCAAGGCCCAGGATAGTGTTCTGGGCAGTGGCGTGGGGCACAGCGTATGTTTCCAGCCATCCGGTGGTTGCTTCCACCATGGTAAGCACATAGCGCTTGCCCTGGCGGGTCACTGGGAGTGTGATATAGTCAACCTGCCAGGCCTCCCTGTACTTGTACTTCAGCCGTCGTCCTCCATACCAGAGAGGCTTTAACCGCTTGGCTTGATTAATTGCAGCACATTTCACATTCACATTTAGAGATACTGTCAAATGTTTGGAAGTGTGAAGAAACTAGCAGGCACTAGAGATCAGTGCTCTGGACTGCCAAAAACCCCAAAGAAAGGGAAATGGCACTTTACTACGAGTGGAGCTAAGCTGTAAGGAAGTGGCAGGATTGTGGTTTTTTTCCAATTCATTTCATTCCCAGTGAAGTAACATTAGAGTAGTAATGAGGATGTATCCAAAATTGTGAGCAGAAAATTAAGTTACCAAAATTAAATATCTGCATCAGATTCTGGGTTTGAAGGGGTTAAGAGGGAAGGTCTCTGGTTGAAGAGGAAAGGTCTCTGGTTCCAGCCACTTAGAGCAAGAAGAAAACTAAGAGCATGCGAAGAAGTGGCTCAGCAACGCACCCTTGGAAGTTGGAACTGATCTGTTTTAAAACATGTATCTTCCCTGTGATGTGGCAAGATGCTGGGAAATGAGGAGAACAGAAGTCAGATAAAAATTGAATGCTTCAAGAGACATGAATGTGCTATGGCAAGCCAGGGGCCATCATTTGTTTGTTGTGCAAAGCAACATTTGCCCAAAGGATGGGACATGAAGGGATGCAGTGCTGTGAAGCTCTGTCAGTCTGTGACCCACGTACCACTGGCAGAGAGCTACTTCTGTTGCTCACAGGCTCCTTCCTCTTCTTCAGTCGACACTAAGGTCAGTAACTGCTCCTCAATTTCCATGCAGGTCAGTTATGAAAATGTTCCATCATTACCCTTCACTGTTGTGGGAACAGTGTCCCTGTGGTAACTGAAAATTGACTACCATAAGTTTCAGCTGATTTCTACTCCAGACCAAACAAAGGACTTTGTTTCTCTCAGGGATGTCTCAGCTGAAGCATATGGCATATTTCAGCTTGCATTTACCTAAATTTGATTGCACCTTTACAGGTGCCAGACTAAAGACTTTCTTAATATAGCTTCATGTCATCATCTGAATGATCTTAAAAGAGAACTGTACACACACAAGTCAAAGCTGAATGGAAAAGATGTGCAGTAAAATTCTCAATGTTGTCATGACAACAATGAAAGTCAGTAAATCACCAGTTAAAATCATCTGCGATTTGAAGCTTCTCTTGAAAAAATGGAAGCTGAATACTTTGACATGTGATGAGTTTGTAAAAGTTAAGTGTGTTGCCTTCCTGGAAAAGATTTTACTGTATTTTAACAATTATATGTTGTTATACTTAAAGATTACAAGTGGCAGGTGATGCATTGCTTCACAACTACAGGACTCAAATCTCCAGCAATTAGACTGAAATAAAGTAGTTCCTAAATTGTCTAGAAACATCATCTCCCATATAAACCTGAAAGTTTCCATGGACAACTTCCCATCTTGCCACTGACTGCATCATAAATAAAGGAATTACCCTAGCACTGATCGGTTCAGAATTCTTCAAAATCAGTTTACGTAAAAGCGTAGAGGTTTTAAATGTCAAAAAATATTCAGGTTATTTGGAAATCTGATATCAGATTAACAGAAAGTGGAAAGTGATTTTAACCAGAACTCATTAACTTGCAATGAGGACTGTACAGGAGACAGACATTCCATTGCACAAAGGATTTTGTGGCTTCCAATCTTGACTTGGTTCTATATTAAATTTAACAAGACATGAAAACACTGAAAAGTTTACATTTAAGATTCATAAAAACATTTCTGTTTGCTTTTACCCATTTTTATTCACCCCTCGCATCATGATTTATCACTTTCCCTTATTTTTGGCAATTTCCATGTCAGTGATCTGTCTCAACCTCTGACTAGTCATTTTCTCTTCCTAATCTCTTCATTAAACTGCTCACTCACCAATTCAGTTATTACTCTTCTTACTCCACTGAGACCACTTTTGTCAAAGCTTTTATAGGTCTTTACATGTCGGTCCATCACAAGCCCTCCAGCCTTATTCTCTGAAGCCTGGCAGCTGCTTCTGACACTGTCAGCTGCAGCCTTCTTCTCCAAAGCCTGTGCTTTCTTCACTTTGCCTTGCCTTCTAACTCCTGCCTTATAGCAAAAAAAGTCTTCTGTGATTGAACCAAGTTCTTCTTTCCTTCTCTTGCCAACTATAATCAGTCTCTCAGTTGCAAATTCAAATATTACGTTGATCCATGTTACGTTGACTATTTCTCTAATAAAGCCCACTCTGCCCATCTACACCAACAGGGCTGACTTACCTTTGTGTCCATAGGTATCTCTGTGACTCACCCTGTGGCAGAGTTTTCATGGCAACGGAATGGAGGAGCTCTACTACAATACAGCACAAATTTCACTTGCAAGTTCCATAGTTTTCCAAGGACATGTTTCATTTTAATGTTTTCAGTTGACAATTTTCAGGTTATGGATGAGTGGAAGATCATACAGGGATAAACACCTCTTCAGTTTTACTTGGAATATTCCAAGTACTGTGCTACAGCCAAGAGTCACAGTACAACACGCTCAGAACCTAAATTTGCAAAATAGAGAGAAAAATGAATATAAAAAGAAGATACTTGCCTACAGGCACACAGCAGTTCTGTACCAGATTGCTTTACACCCTGCCAGAGTCCTGAATTACTGATTCAAACATACACAAGGAATATAACCCTGTATGCATAGATTAACATATTGTCCTACCAACTCTCTATAAAGTTAAGGAAAATAAAAAGAAAGATTTTTAAGCTTCCACAATCCATTGCTGAGAGCATTCTTGGAAGTAAACCCCTTGCTTTAGCATTTATTTTATGCCATAGCTCCTTCAGGGCTGGATTTGTAAAAATGCCCAAGCATCTAATGATGCCGACAGCCTTCCAATTACATTTCTAAAGATGCCTTTATAAATTCTGTCATGCAGTTCTCTGTAGCATTTAGGGCCTACATTTATTTCCTTTGCTTTAGTCTTTCCTTAATTTCTTCCATGTTAATTTTGTCTATTTATTTTTTGCAAAACATTATGCGGCTTTTGAGAGCAAAGTAGTTTTATAACTCTGTATAGGACATTCAGGATCTCAGAAAATCTGTGGAGAGACATGTCCATAGAGCCCTTCTTTATCAGCAAAAAGAAATCTGGCCCCAGAAAAATAACACTGATGAATGTCAGATTGGTCTGAGGCTTGAGGTGTTGACCTCACTGCTGTGGCAGGGCTCTAGAGCAATGCATTCCCTAAATTAGAGTTGTAAGTGATCAAAACTGCTGAATGGGTCCTCACTACACCCACTGTAGAAGATTTGTACACAATTTTCTACCCCAGTGCATGACGTGCACCTAAAGCAAAGGCATTTTGGCTTCAGAGTGTCAAAACTCAGTACTGTGCCTGTGACAACTATTTGTCCACATCTAACTGCCTAGAACTGCTTGGCTCAAAGGAAGCATTTTGGCTTCCCACAGTAGCTTCGAATTAAAGTGCCTCTGGTTTACTTGGTGCTGATGTTAGCTTTCTCAGGGACTTTGCAAGCCATAACACAGTGCAGCTGCCTAGCCTGCATGTCAGTGATATCATGAGGTTTATGCATTATACATGATGCTGGAAAAGGGTATGTCCTTTGAAACCTTCAGATGAAAGCTTCTCCAGGAATGCAGGGAATGATGATGAGTATTCCTGTCCCCACCAGAGGTACTGCTTTCCTCCAAAGCAGCACTGTGCTGGTTTGGTGATGTGCACATAGAAGAGGAAGAAGGGCTGTGCTGTCTCCCTGTGCACAGCTATTGTTACTTATGGCTGCGGACAGCAGCAGAAAACAGCTTGCAGTGGGGCTGTGTCAAGATTCTGTGAGCAGCCTAAATGCTCAGATCACCTCTTGCCTGTACAGGGAGGAAAAGGGAAAGTAATTAACTCCAAGCCAAAACCCATGCCATTGTCTTTGTGGTGGCATTGTTGGCAATGTATTTGTAAAGCTCATTTATAGTAAGTAGCAGCAGTCTCCTTCCATGTCCTGGCTGGGCACTTTAGCTGTGAGGACTGGATTAAAAAGTGTCATACAAGTCCTGCTGCCCACAGCATCTGGTGGCTTTGATGTAAATGAAACAGGAAGCCATTGCTCTCCATAGTGAGCTGATGTGCAGGGAAAGTGAGATCTGTAGAGATTGGATTCAATTGTGGGAACTTTGCGGGTGTTAAATGAACCGCTTTGGAGGGCTGCCAAGGGAGGAGATGCAGGAAAATCTGATGAGAGATACCAGGCATGAAAGTTAATTGTGTTTCGGAGGTTGGAGAAAAAGCTAAAATTAAACCATTATCAAAGAAAAGCCTTGGACAGTTTGTTTTAAAACAGAGTTAATGGCTGGAGCCTGCAGAAAACCTAATTAAAAGGGAAAAGAAAACAAATGAGGTTTAGGACTGTGGCAGTGCATTCAGAAACAGTTTTATAAATGGATTTTCTTCTGCTGCCTGCTACATTTCTGTGACTAAAAAGCCATTATGGCAAAGCACATTAGAAAGGGTTTGTAGACAGGTAAGAGCAAGGTATTTTGCATGGGGCTGCAGCATGAAGCCCCATTGCCTATTTTGATCATCAGAAATGATAGGCAGAAAACAGACTTTTGTCTCAGAGGTGATTCTGAAGCAAAGATCTCAGCTGCTCTGAGCTTCATGTCACAGGGCCACAGAAAGATCTGGGCTGCAGACAAAAATGGAGCAAATGTAAGCACTGCAGCCACCCTGAGATT
>NW_009935494.1:0-31662 GCF_000696875.1 Nestor notabilis | reverse complement strand
GTCGCCAGTCTTCCCCTAAGCCCTGTGCCTATTTGTGGGAATTATACCATTTAACTTTACTTGTCTGTACTCTAGATGTTTACATCTAAACTCATCATCATGACCTACCCTTATATCTGAATAAAAGAGAAAGGCATCTTCAAGGTGTGATTCAACTGTCCTAGTCAGATACCTACTGTAGGATGACATGAATCACACCCTAAAAGTGCTTATGTCCACTAACTTATTAAAGGACTCTGGAGAAATAGCTTTGCTGTAACTATATTTACATTCGGTCAGATTTAACACAGTGCTGTGAATCACCTGGAAGGGATATTTAGCATAGATTTGAGCTAGTTTTTGTCCTGAGTTCCTCAGAAATACAAGCCCTAGAAAGAAGCAAGGATTGCTTTTCCTTACTACTGTGCTCTTCTCTTTCTGTGCTCAGTGGGGGATGAAACAGTTTCCAGCAAAAGTTAAGCCAAAATTTGAGACTTCTCATGAGTTTCTTCATTGCCTAGAAATATCTCTCACCTTCAGAAACACATCTGCCTTCTTTTCCTGGCCCTGCATAAGGCTCACCCTTAAGAATCCTCAAATTCAGCCTTATACAATTGCCTAGGTCAGCCCTAAGGTCTTGTTGTGTTTGTGAAATCTGTATGGGAATTTTGCTGGCAGAAAAACTAGCTTGACCTACCCAAAATTCACCTACTGGCTGGTTTATAGACATCCACAAAGAGAGGGGTTATAACTGGTGGGTGACATAAATGTTTCCTTTTTAAGTCGCTTTCGAGTATGCATAAGTTTAACTGTATCATCTTTGGAGTGTTCCTCCATGTTCCAAGGAACATATTACAGCATCAATGTCATTCATAGACAATTGTTTCATTAGCTGCCCTAAATCACCGTGTATTACAAGTCTTCCAGGGAGGTGAAGATAAATGATGGATGTTTCTGGCTGCAACAAACCAGAGTGAAATAAGAAACAGAGGAATCAGATATCATGAAAGACCAGCAGATCATCTAATATATGACCTGTGTCTGATACTAGTTAGTATGAGCTGTTTCAAAATCAGAAGAAAGAAATCTTTTAACAGTGAACTATAGAATTACAGGTCAAGGGTTTTTATCTCCCACACTTACTGGTTATTGCAGATCTTGGGTCAGGAGACACTTATACCCTTGGTGTTCCTGTCCTAATTTAAGGTTCCTATTCTTTTTCAGTTCTGTCTAAATTGTGCATTCAGAAATGTTTTCTAGGAATGAATTCCTCCATTAAATTATTTAGTATAAGAAAATGTTTCCCTTTTTCAGCTTTAAATGGGTTGCCTTCAGTTTCATTCCATGTCCTGCAGTTCACTCGTTTTGAGGTGAGGTTATACACATGTCCACTCTTTGCCATTCATTGCTTTATACACCTCCATCAGAATCTGCTTACTGAACTCTCTGCTAAATTAATCCATCTCATTCTCATCAGATACCTCTCATAAATTCTTCCTGTGCCTAATAATTTTTATTGCCTGTTTCTAAGTCTCCTTCAATTTCTTCTGTATCTCAAGCTCACACATTTTTCAGAGTAAGTATATAATGGTATTTTCTCAGTTACAGTATCAGCTGGCTTCCCATTTCCAAGTGCTGTTGGCTCTTTCCATCCTGTAGAAGAAGAAGGGTCTGAGCTGAAGAGGATGGTCTTCAGCAGGGCTCCCCATGTGACTGCAGCGATCTCTGGAGGTGGATGTGTTGGTGGAGTTGTACTTACCAGCTTCTATCCCTCACTAGGCAGGAAAATGGGACCGCACAACATACAAGCAGGTAGCGTTGCTGGGCTGTAGCACAGAATTCAATCATATCTGTAGTCTTACACCTGTAGGTACAAGCATGGGCTTTTATACTGACAAATATTTGCTAAAAAATAATTTTAAAAAAGTTAAATCCAGTGTAAAAAAGAACAAAAATTAAATTTTGTCAGACCTACAATGTCTTGTATTTGCAATGTGAAAATAAGACATAGGCAGAAATATCCCATAATGACTCACAGATCAGGAGCACAGCAACATTTCCTGCATAATACAAAAGCACTAAGTATATCAGGTCTTCTCAGCTCACAAACTAGTTTAAGGAAGCAATCAGGCAGAGCACAATTACAAATAAATATTTTCACCAAACTAACATTATGGCACTTCATCTTGAGAATCTCAGGCATTGTCAGCTTGTGATGTCAACTTGACTTTGAAACATTACAGTAGTATTGCATTTAATCTTTTTAACTCTTTAATCCAAATATAAATTGTCTACATTAAAACCAGCATCAATAACATGGGCAGTAATGAAATAAAAATAACAGAGCATACAAATGGTTGGTTGTGCCCTGGCTGTGATAAAGTATGGACTGATGAATGACGATTTTCTAACCTTTTTAGATGGTCATATATAAAATTATCCCTAGAGAAAATCTGAAGAAGAAAGAAAAGGATCACCAGTCTGGTTAGATCCAGATGTTCAGAATTAACTAAGGATTTCAATTTTTTATACTCTTAGAAGTTAAGCGTCCCAATACATGTGATGAAATGCTGCTGTGTGTTTGAAACTCATCTGTAAGACAGGATTGTCATTCTCTATCTCATAGCAGTGATGTGTGCATTGAAGTACTCAGGTATAAGACTGGTGGAGCAAGCACCTCCACCAGCATCTGTGTTCTCCTCCTCTTTTGTAGCAACAGTGGTTCAGTAGGTTGGTCTTATCTGTAACTACAGTCTGGGCTGGCTCTGATACAAACCCCCTGGGAGAATAATGATCCCTGTTCTCTCCAGGCTACACAGTCAAAGAAGCACTGGTCACAACATGATGGTAGGAAACGTTTATATTTTATGGTGGAAATCTGACCAAGCCACCTCTGAACCGCAGAACTGAGCCTCTGGAGGAGCTTCAGCCTAGCAAGAAAATCAAAGATAGTTTTGTTGTAGATTTCAGAGTAAGGATTGTCTTGGTCCCTTTGTTGGTCTGTAAACTAGACCACTTCAGAGGATGCAAATCTGAAAAGCCACACAAGAGTTAATCCAGCTCAGTGCTCAGTTTCTGTAATGGTTACAAAAATATTAAGTGTTTTTTCTACCTTTCTATTATTTGTCGTGAAGAATTAAGCCGCCTGGAATAATTAACTCACAAAGGTTGCCTGTGTAAGTGCTGCCAGGCAAGGCATGTTGAACTAGGAAAACTTCCATAGCAAACTTAATATTTAAAGGATATGAAGAATATTTGAAGAGAAGGTTTATGTAGGTTTGCATAAAGACAAACAGAAAAAAACCAGAGCAATCATGGAAATGTGAATGCTATAATCAGAAATATTTGCACTAAAGATGACATGAAATCTACAAGGAATAATTTATCAGCTTTTTAATTTATGAACAGTTTATGGTTTTTTGGTTGTGTTTTTTTTGGGTTTTTTTTTTCCCAGTAGATTGTTCTCTTTTTTCAGAGAGAAAAAAAGCTACATCTAGGGTTTTTTTCCTTCCTTCCCCTAATCCATTATTTTTCCTTTCAGTGCTTTGATGCCCTTTATTACTGCTGGGTTTGCCTTAAATACATTGCATTGTTCACACATGGAAACCTCTTTTATATGGACACTTAGGCAAGGAACACCAGAAGGGCTGTGATACCAGCAGCAGAATGAGGAGTGCAGAGGAGCACCAGGAAGCAGGGTAGGCTGTGAGGATTTCCACATCACAAAACAAAGTTAAAGAGTTAGGAATGTAGCTGACAGATGAATAGAAAATGGGAAAGTAGATCAATTCTACTGTCTTTTCCATGTCGAGGTAAAAAGGTCATTCATGTGGGCAAGAAAGGAGCTCCACAAACAGGGAGCTGGGATGCACCTGAAGTAATATGGCAAGGGAAGGGTTCACATATTTGGACAAGGGGGCTGACTTCATCTCTGGGGCTCCATAATGTCAGAAATCCACCCCCAGGTTATAAGCCAGAACTTCTTCTACAGAGAGCTCCTTCTTGCCAATCCTCCTTCCAAAAGGAAATTCTAGAGGCTGCTATGACAACTTGTATTTTCTCGGCTGGCTTATTAATCTTCTGTGCTCCTTCCTGCTCATTTTGCTTTTCTTTCCCTTCCTTTCTGCACACTACATCCTCCCACATGTAACATGTAAGTATCTCTATATTATTAATGTATTATGCCAGGAGCCAGATTTTCGTATCTCTTGCATGTGTTTATGAGAACATCTCTCTAATGATCTATGTTCACTCACTGTGAAAGTACAGTTTCAAATTTGCCCTTGAAATCTGAAACAATCAATGTTGGCAGCACTTATTCCTTCCTGTCAAATATTTTTGTCTTTCTAGATCCTATAAACAATTTAAGAATAATGTTTTATGACAGTGTTGCTGCAGTCCAATAGGGTCTCCTTTGCTTCCTAATTTGTCTTACATTTGTTCAAATCAAAGGGTAAGGAATCTAATGGATACCAGTGGCAGCATCTGACTCGATCATCTCATCACTAATGGGTTCTGTGATTGGTGCAGACAAGTGATGGAGAAGGTGGACACAAGCTTCTAACATTTCTAGGTGAGGGCAGCTTCCAGCCCATCTGTTATGTGATACATCCACTACCTTATTCAGCTTCTCATCTTCGTGATTCTGAGGAATCCTCCTTAGAGACAGGTTAGGATTTTCTGGGTTTTATTAAGGTAACAGTATAGTCTGCTTTTGCATACTTCACCTGAACCATAACATTTGCTCCCTGCAGTAGACATCAAACCAGTTTGCCAGGAGGTAAGCGTAATACCTCCACTTGCAACATTATCAGCCTGTGCTGACAAAAAACATTTAAAGTATTTTAGTGTTCATGAAAAGTCCAAGATTAGTATAAAAAACTTCAGAATAACCACTGAACCAGTGCAACACCATAGTCTGAATTTTCCTTAAACATCATTGGACAGACTAACCAAAATATTGAAAAATCAAGTCATTTTTCATATCCATTTAAATTTTGGGCCTTCCTGCAAAGAGGAACATAACACACAACAGTGCTATGTGTTACCACTATCTCTTTTATCTCAGTGAGGTTTTGGTCAAAAATCAAAGCTTTGGGGGGTCTCTAAGTGCTCAAGAATTTAATTGCTTTGACATTATGGCAATTACTTAAAATAAAACCCCATAAAACCTTGTTTCTCTGAACATAGTTGGAGCCAAACAACTTAAAGAGTTTTTGCTCCAAGCCTAATTCAGACAGTTCTCAACCCAAAAGACCACAACCAATCCTCTGTCCAGAGCACCACATTTGTGAACCTGCTTTTACTTCCTGCTTTCCTGCCTCCTTTCACCCCTACTCAAAGCAATACTCAGGGAAATAACTGACCTTCGTGGTTGTGAT
Source organism: Nestor notabilis (assembly GCF_000696875.1). Classification (NCBI taxonomy): domain Eukaryota; kingdom Metazoa; phylum Chordata; class Aves; order Psittaciformes; family Psittacidae; genus Nestor; species Nestor notabilis. The sequence goes on along the minus strand of NW_009935494.1, from coordinate 26,302 downwards.
CTGCTTTGAAGGTTGTTGTGTAAAGAAATTTGTTTCTTCTTTACTGTCCTATAGTTTGAGCTCAACCATAATACTGTTTTGAGGATACATATAATTAATTAATTAACCATCAGGATTAATGGTATGATGTAGAGCCAGGTATTGTGAGAATCCTACAAGCTGTTCCCGATAGTTCCACCAAAGTAAGACTGACCCATCTGCAGAAACCCTATTTTAGCTCTGAGTTTCCCATGAGTACAAGCTGTCAGCAAGCACACTTAATTGGCCAGATGATATGTCTGGTTAGTGAAGTGGATAAATTAGTGTTATAAATGTCAACCAGATCTGACGCTCCTTTTCCTGAGGACTAGGTCTGCAGGACTTTCTCCTTCACGGAGCTATTCAAACGGCTCATTTTTCTCACAGTTTGAAGTGGTTCCAGAAAAGTAGAGTATCCAGTTCTGCCAAGTGCTGAGGAAAATTGAACTAATAGCTAGGGTAAGGCTGACACAAGGGAACAAGGAATGCAAGATGTTGCTCCACAGAAACCTACCATGCATAAAAGGGAGAATGGTAAAATTATAAACAGCACAGCAAGCCATCAGAGCATAGGATTGCGTTTGGTCAGACAGACATTGTCCTAGTCCTTCATCTTTTATGTAGCTGTATAGAGAAACCCAAGTAGAAGTTTAATTTAGTTTTCACTTTTGATCTACCATTCGTTTTAAAAGCCCCCTTTGGAAGAAATGAGTGCAACCTAACTACGTGTCATTTATCTTCTTTAGATGATCAAGACCTTAACCTGGTCTGGAAATGGTCCCTATCTTTCAGCAATGGCATAAAAAATACACGACAGTAACCTCCGAAGGGATGCTGAGGAACCAAAATGAATACTGTGGAGACAATCTTTGGCAGCTAGACTGTCTGCTGCTACTCCTAATGCATTTAACTGCAGTGTAGAATACTCTGCTGCCCCTGATGAATATGTGTTAAGTGCCATTTTCAGTACATTACAGATTTTTAGACATCTGCTCGCCCTTGTTGTTGTGCCTGTTGTAGTTTCCTTTCCACTGTCTATCCTGAAAAGCTAAATATAGCCTTCTGTGATACAGCAGTCCTGGAAAAGGTTACTACTTGTTGGATCCGGTATGTACTTTTATTCTCGTTGATTCCTCATTCTTCTCAAACCTGACGTATAATCCCTCTTAAACGGGTCCCTTTATGCTGTAACTTGGAGCTGTCGCACTTGATAATTCATGCTATCATCACTAGTTAACATGATCCCTAATCTCAGTAGCTTTTATCGAGCTTTTATCAGTGGTACTGCTTTGAGTTGTTTGTATTAATAATAGTTAAGAGCACTGACTTGGAGCGTTGGTGTCTGTTGCCTCCGTGCCCAGCCGCTCCAGGGGGTGACCTTCTCTCCCATACGAAGCAGCGGCTAATGGAAAAGCACCTCCGCCTTTTCTTGTTTTCAGGTTCACACATCCTTGAACATATACTAGTTTAAAGTTTGTTTGACATCTTAGATCAGCTGAAGGTTGTAAGTAATTTAAAGTCATTCATCTAAGTCAGCACCTAAAATGAAAGCAGTAATGGTTTATTCCATAGGGAGTTACTTGTGAGCAGCTAAAAGTGTGTAACAGTCCACTGCACAGTGCAAAGCCAAGCTCAGTAGAAAGTAGATGAAAACCTATACAGAGTTTAAAGGGCATCAGCAATTATTCATTTTACCCCAGACAGTCAGTACAGAGGCCACTTGTCTTTTTATCAATGGTATCTGATAACATGAAGAAATTAATAATTTACAGAGGGCAGGCAGTACTTTTCCATTAGAAGCTGTGTGCAAAGGAAGAAAGAACTGCTGGCACAGGCCAGAACACTCCCTGCAAGGTCATTCTGCCTCAGTGCTGCAAACGTGTTTCTTTTTAACCCTTTCATAATCAAGAAAAAACACAGTTCCCAATTGCATGCATATTTTACCTTTATTGAGTACAGAAAATAGCCCACGGCCATGCTGGACTTCATTCCTTTGATATCCTCCAGTCTTGCAAGCTGTGCAGCTTTAGCTCTAGCAATTCCTTGGGTGGGAGATCTCACGGGAACCCTTGATGCTTTTGGGACAAGCTGAAGTTCTTATTCATATCCACTGTCACTCTGGAGCTGACACACCAACACTCAACAGGTTATTCAGTAGGTAGAACAACTGATGAAACGTGGTTTCATCCAAGGTGTGCATCCGTTGCCCACCAGCCTTGCCCTCCCACTCCATCCCTTTGGATGGTAGCTGCCTGTGTGCCTGCCCACTGCCTGTCCAATGAACACACATTAACTTGGGTGCTGCCAACTGGAATGCACCATTGCCGTCTGTGACCTGCCTTATCCTCTTCCCTTAGCTCAGACACTGTCTCTTGTGTTAACAACTGGGGTTGCAGTTTTCTCTGAGCCCCCAGTGGCTCTCTCCTTACCTGATAAGGGTTTCTGAGGGAGGGAAAAAAAAACAGACAAATAGACCCACAGCACAAGGACAGAGGTTTGGCACATTGTCCTTAGAAGCTATGCTAAAACAGTAAAAAAGCTCACTCAGGCCATACACTAAGAAAGTATTACAGCCACATACTCAAGGAGCAGGAAATTATAACATTATTAATCCTACGGAAACACTGTCCTCTGCTACGTGCCCAGCATAGTCTTTGATTAAATCTGTTATATCTGTAGTCTACCACACATCCATTCGTGTTGTTAAGCACATACCATAAAATATAATAGACGTGCAATAGTGCAAAAACATTTTTTATATTGTTTGGTGTTAGAAAGATTAAATAAATGCTTAGAACATCCAGAACCTGTCAAAAACCCAGACACCTATTAAAAGTGCAAGATACCCAGTTCTGTGCTTACACATGTTTTCTTCCTCTTCTTGACGAAAATGTTTTTGAAAGACTGTCCTGAAAAGGAGATGAAGTGGGGTGCAAATCTGAAGGATTGCCATGCATGGCATTTTTCAATTTGGTTTTTTTTCATTTTGTTTAATTAAGCCCCATGCATTTCCAGAAGAGTGTTTAATGCAAATTTTTTCAATAGCAGCATGAGAGCAACATCAGACAGCATGGAAAATCTGTGCTGAGACACCAGCACAAGCAGGACAGGATTTCATCAGGCTTAGTTAAACACCTCCACTGTTGCCACCAGAGCATTCTCAAAAGTGCACCCGTTTATAATTTCATAATTGGCCAATCAAGGTTGTGGGGTTTTTTTTTTCCTACCAGCTTAGTTATTGAAATGTATTTTCATGATTCATGGAACACTCTGTATGTGTCAAGTTTTTTCCCTGATGATATATCAGGTTTCCTTGTAGGCTTGCTGTATATCCATCTTCCTTTTTCACACTGTGGATAGAGTGAAGGAGGAGAATTATGAAGGTGCCAGGCACTGCTCCAAAGTTGAGACTGAACTGAAGTTTGTACTTACATGAGGGATCCAGTTACTTGGCTATGCACAAGATCTACTGTATTATTCCTAAAATTACAGTACTTACTGAGTATGAAATGGATTTTCTGAGAATTTACAAGTAAATCCATTAATTAGTTTGAGTTAGAGTTAATTGAAAATAGGTCCTTTTGCACCTTCTGTCAGACTTTTATTTATCCCTAATGAATTCTGTTATAAAATACAGACCCTTCATTATCCATATATCATCACAATTCTTTGAAGCCTTTCCACAGGACATTTTCAAAGTAATTATTTTAGGAGTTATGTCCCTTCTTGCTATTATTCATCAGAGCTAGGAGTTTCTAATTTATCAGTGAGAGAAGGGAAAATTGTTGCTTGGGGGGGGTCCTCTGGAGTGCTCCTCTCCTTGGCTGCCACTGGCCATTGCTCTTGCTTCCACAGTTCTCAGGAGGGAGAAAGAAAATTAATTGTCTATGAATCAGTTTGATCAAATTACAACTTAAATCCCTATAATGCCATAATCATACTGTTATTACACAGTGTCACACCAGGACTAAGGTTGTCCAAACAGATAGACATTGTTTGGCATCTTAATATTACCACATTTTTCTGAAGTTGAGTGTAGCCCTAAGTTTCTGGGATCTATTATGCTTGTCTGAGAGATAATTCTACCTTCCCTATTGCATTTGGCCCTATCTGTAAGTGTTTATTCTGTTACTACTACAGGGTCTAGAAATTCACATATCCCAGCTGCTTTGTACTGAATGCTACACAGAGAAAAAAAAGCTCTCCCACCCCAGTAAGTTTGCACTTTAATTACAAAAGATGAAATGAAGAATAGAAAACCAAAGTGAAATTAGATATCTTTTGGCCCGCAAATAGGCAGTGACCTCAGCCAGCTACTGGCCAGACCGGTGAGAAGTATTTTAAGCCTTGCAGTGAGGAGTGAACTTTTAAGGAAGGATCTGAAGGAGTCTGTGGATATCACTATGCAAATATCCTGGCATAAGGAGCAACAGGGGAGAAAATATATGTGATGTGGTTAAGAAATACATAAGAAGTGCCGGGTAGCTGGAGATGGGTGGCAATATGTTGATGCAATTAAAAATACAAGAAGAAGCACAAGTGATGGGAGAATGTCAAGGTAAAGAAGTGGCTTGTGTTCACAGAAAAGACTGGAAGGGGAGTGGCTGAGTTACCATTATAGAAAAGTATCTTTGCTTCACTTTTGTGAACTGACAAGAAAACAAGAGAAACACAATTTGCAGTAAGCAAGATGCAAGTATTGAGAATCCAGAAAGAAGTTTTATCTCCTTTGGTGCATGGTAGAGGCTGTGTCACAAAGAGTACAGACTTAAATGTGGTTTTCTCTGGCAACATACATGATTACCATTAAAATGTATTTCAGTGCTGCAACTGACACTTTGCTCATTCTCACATTAGATTCCTTTGTATGGGTATAAATGCTGATATTGTGGTTGAGGCCATCTGAACTGCATGCATAGCACACACATTGCAAGGCACTGGTTTTCTGCCTGTGGCTGCAGAGCTCTAGTGGCTCATGAGACCAGGGCAGGTGACCTACATCACACACAGCACCCTGCTACATAGCATAGACGCCAGCTCTGTTACAGCACTGGGGTTTCTTCTTTAAGCACCTTCTCAATCAAACACACACACTGACACCAGGCTCTGCTGATGCACAATAAACCAAAAAGGAAAGGGGGGAAAAAAACCCCACATTAAAAAAGGCATTGGAACAAATACCTGTGATCTGAGGTAGCCTGTCATCCAGTCAAAGCCACAGATCTCAGCCATTGCTCCCCATCCAGGCTTCCCTTCCAAGGGAAATTTGGAGACGTTCTCCCTTTCATTCTGAATCTCTTCTTGTTGTTTTGGAATCATAGGTCCTCCCACGGAACACAAACTGCAAATTTCAAAGCAGCTGTTTTTAAACTCAGTCGAGAGTATAATGCAAACAACTTTTTTCAGTGAAAAAGAAATGATAGAAAATTAAAATACACACAGTCAGTGATTGTTAAAATAGTAGATCATCACATAAATTTGCATTAATTGCACAAAAGCTGAAAGTACTTCATTAAATACTCTCATAACACAGTAACCTCTTTAGAAAATTATTTCTGGGATAAGCATGTAAATAATTACATACTCTCTGTCCCATGTAGTTTTATCTGCCTAAGCAAAGAGGAACGGAGTGTTATAGCTCAAGAGCACTCTGATTTTTGAGCAATTGATTAGAAAGAACAAGCATTTTAATGATGTTCATCAAAAGTGCTGTACATATATGAATTGTGTATTCAAGAATGTGAGGATTTGAATCCTCATGCTCAGTTCAGTATGGAAAAATCAAGTGTATAAATGATGCATTGTTAGGAATCAGCACTGAAGGTAAGCATTTGGGAGTAAATCTGATTAATTTCAATGTAAATGAGCAATGTGATACTGCATGTAAGTATGAGGATGTAATTGGCCCATGAAGGTCCTTATTGCAATACTCATACTGATGACTTTGTATTCTGTAAAGAAATGGAAGAGTTTATTTGAGCTGCAGTTTCAAATTAGTCTTTATTCTCAGGAATTTTTATCCAGAGTATTTTACAGTAAATAATACTATTATCCTCATAACTATTATCAGGCATGAGACAATTTCCCTTTTCATAATATGTCTCCCCATTTATAAACAGTTTTCCCATTCCCTATTAGAAAGGAAAGTCTCCAAATCATGAAAAATCATACAGTCACTTTGGATATCCCGTAGGTCAGAGTGAGTTCATTAGGTGCCATGGAGAACTCTTTTTTTTTGCCCGGAACTTCTATATCCTGAAACCAAATGCTAGATATGGCATAGCTGAGTCTAGTCTCCACAACATTCTCCTGGAGAAACTGGCTACTTGTGACATGGATGAATGTACTCTTTGCTGTGTAAAAAACTGGCTGGATGGCTGGGGCCAAGAATGGTGGTGAATGGAGTTGAATCTAATTGGCGGCTGATCACAAGTGGCATTCCCAGTGGCCAGTTCTGTTTAGTATCTTTATCAATGATCTGGATGAGGGAATCGAGTGCACCCTCAATAAGTTTGTGTATGGTGCCAAGTCAGGTGGGAGTGTTGACCAGCTGGGGGGCAGGAAGGCTCTGCAGAGAGATCTGGAGAGGCTGGATCATTGGGCTGTGGCCAATGGTGTGAGGTTCAACAAGGCAAAGTGCTGGGTCCTGCACTTGGTCCACAACAAGCCCATGCAACACTCCAGGCTTGGGGCAGAGTGGCTGGAAACCTGCTTATGGAAAAGGACCTGAGGTTGCTGATTGACAGAGCTGAACATGAGCAGCTTGTGCCCAGGCAGCCAAGAAGGCCAACAGCATCCTGGCCTGTATCAGCAGTAGTGTGGCAGCAGGGCCAGGGCAGTGATCATCCCCCTGTACTGGGCACTGGTGAGGCTGCACCTCGAATCCTGTGTTCAGTTTTGGGGCCCTCACTGCAAGAGAGACACTGAGGTGCTGGAGCAGGGCCAGAGAAGAGCAACGAAGCTGGTGAAGAGTCTGGAGCACAAGTGTGATGAGGAATGGCCGAGGGACCTGGAGTTTTTTAGTCAGGGGAGAACTTATCACTCTCAGCAGGACATGAGAGTAAGGAGAGATTATATATTTCATCTGGGAATACAAAGAGTCTATGGCAAGAAAAAAATGAATGATGGTTTCCCAGATATATCTGAACAGTCAGCAAAAGATGTACCTCAGGCCCAGTTAAGTCCTTAATGTGAATTTGTGAAATGTCAATGTGCATCATTCATCTGTGTGTTACTCTAGAAGAGCATTTGTTTGTTCCTTTACTACTCATAGAGACTTTTCTCTTCTTTTGTGTGTTGGCCCCAGCACTTCACTGATGAATGAAGCCTCCTGGTTCATATTTCTTTCTAGGTCTAATGATAAAGAGCCAATTCTGTTAGATCTTTTCTCTCCATCTTCTAAAAAATAAGTAAACACTTAACTCAGCTGAATTGCAACTTAACAGCTGACTGCGCAGGCCCATGAAAATCAAAATGAAATCTTAAAAATGCAGATGTAGTCATCAGAGTGCTAATTAGTAATTTGGCTGCTGCCTCTCCACTCCAGATCTTCACTTTAATTGTAAAACAGGGGGGAAGGAAGTATCTTACGGTCATATTCCACCTGGTCTTCCCAGGGGAGTGAGCATGAAGCAGTCTTTTTGTACTTGGATAGGATCTGTGCTGCCTCCAGGAAAGCAGTAGAAAGGCTTTGTCTCTAGGATGGAAATACCTGCCTGAAGTTCCCAGCTCATAGCACGTCAGCAGTGATCACTACAGCAGAGATATATGCAAACACCTTCATCTCACTGTCATCAACAAAAGCAAGGGTACAAAGGCTACCATGCACCCACCACTCCATGTGCCCCTCTCCCCAGCAGAACAGCCCACTCCTCAATGAAAGAGGATAGTTTTACCTTTTCAAAAAGCATCCATGCCCATAGAGCCTCTGCATCCTGGCACTGTATGCAAAGAAATACTCTGCATCCATGAGGCAAGTTTTCCTTGAACTGGCACAACTGCAGCTGCCTCATCATTGCAGTCCTTTTCACCATCATGGGCAGGAGCTGCTATCATCTTTAGTATCTTTGCAACCATTCCTTTTTCATTGTGAAAGAAAAGCTTAATAACGCTTTGGAAAAAAACAACTGAGCTGTATCCTTTAGATGAATGATGCTGAGATTTGTTTTGCTATCATGACACTTTTTTGCGAAAGAGTAATTCTTGTTTAGATGTGATAAGAGCTGACAACTGGGGTCCCATTCTTCACTCGCTTCTTTCTCCTTCCTAGCCATGATCAGAACGTTCCCTTAACTGTCATTGCTACAGCTTTGATTACACTTTTTGGATTACACCTCCTTTTTGCATTAAAGCTCTGTCTTAATTGCTACATAAGCATCATTCCAGCTTTATAGCCACCTGTAAAAAAGTTACAAAGTTTTTTAATGGAGTTACTAAAGGCACTTTCAAGTTTTTTTATTATTTAGTGATTCTTGTGTCATTGTAGCTGTATTGTTAAGACATATTATTTGCATATAAAACATACATAACTGACACACTAACATATATAAACCTTTGTACAGTGCTGACAAAACTGTACCCACATCATGAAAAATTCACATGGTCTGTTAGAAAATATTTATTGTTCAATTAATTAAATTATTACCTGAACATATTCATTGTATTTAACTTAAATGTTGCCAATTCTCTGTGTTCCTTCATAGGTCTTCCAACACTTGTTTTCTTTTCTTAAGTTATCAGTTCTTGACTTATTTTATTCCCTCAAAATACGAAATGTTGTTATCTGTAGAAATATTTAATGTTATCTGTAGAAATATTTTTCTAGGCCTCATGTTTGGAAAGAAGAGCACAAAAGCAAAAACTCTAGAGCCTAAACATCGGGAAGAGAGACTTTTTTATTATTATTATTTTAACCATTATTATAGTAATTGTGAGAAATACAGGTAAAGTTGTAAATTTGAGCAGGTTGCACCACATCATTATTTATAAAAGGTAAGAATTAGTCCCCTTCTTAAGTGAAAATCAATGTACTCTTAATGGCACCTCTGTAATTAAGCTGTCCTGAGTCTGATGTTCATTTAGACTATGACCATTTTATGTCACTCTGGTAATATAGGGAAGTCTTCAAGATGTTGCAAAGGGGCCAGATAGTAACAACAATTAAAGGCAGTGCATGTAAATTATGGAGCTGTAAAAGGCATGAGTATAAATGTCCTCATTTTCAGGGCTGGAAAAAGAAATTTCTACTGAAGTCAAGGAAAAAAAAAAAAAGAAACAGAAAAGAACAGAAGACAGATTCCTGTGAAAGCATTTGTCAGATCAGCTCTATTAATTAACCATAAAGATGTAGATTAAGGATACTTTAGATAGAATTAGAACTTTCTCAGACAAAGCTAGTGGTCAGAAAAACCTTATTCAGCAATATGGGAGAGAATTTTCTTCCTGTCTAGATAAACACTTCATGTTTTTCCAGACAGCACAGATAGTGAACCTCTGTCTGTGAATGTCTGTGAGTGATTTTTCTAACTTAGCTTTTCTGAATGTGCAACATTTGGAACTCAATATACACATACAGCAAGTGCTCACACAATACATGCCAGATCAATATTTCATGTTTACAAAATGACACTTTTTCAGCAAAGCAACACTTTATCTCCTCTAGTACTTCATCCTCCCTGTCAAATCCCTAACACAGAGAAGTCACTTTTAAATTAAGAAGTCATTTCTCTCTTCTCTTAGATACAGCAATAGTTTTCTAGTTGCTATGTGGCATGACTCGGTATGTAATGAGCCGAGCAATCAGCAAAAATGTGCTTCTCACTTGGCTGTTGTGCGGTGAGCCAGTTTTGCCAAGAACCCTGTGGCTTTCCTGATCTTAGGTACTGAACTTTTGATCAACCCTGAGGAGAAAATGCAGGGAAAAAATAATGGGATTTGAGGTCTTCGCCTGGAACAAAATGTCCTCCAGGCAGCAAAGAAAATAAACTAGAAGGCTGTGGTAGTAGCGAAAAAATTCATTTCATACCAATTTCCTTGCAAGATTGACTACGAAATCTTTGTGTTCTAGGTGGGACTGAGACTTAACCACCTTATAAACCTGGGACAGATTGAGCCACACACTTGGACACAGAGGTTCACACAGATCGCCTGATGAGGCATGTCACACCTTATGGTCAAAAAGCTGGAGCGAGTGGATGCACTGGGTCTGGTGTCAGACAGCAAAATGGTCATCCAGATGCTCCTGAGGGTAGTCCAAGACTGACTGTGGTCACTGTTAGAGAACTAGGGGACTTACAGGAGCATACAGCAACTCAAAGGGATGGATGAAAAAGAGAGTTAAATATTTATTCTTCTTCCAACACATGAACAATTGTGAGACAGTTTTGTTATGAAGTTTTCATTATTTACTGGTTTGCTTGCATTCCTGAATCTCTTGGCCCCAATGTCAGTGAGTTTATATACTGGACAATGTTACACATTTTTACTTCATGGTATGATACTTAAGGCTAATCTAATATCCCAGAAATAAGTAATGGCACTGAAGAAGAGTGAATTCAGAATGCTTCAGAAGGGTCAAAATATGTGATATTTTTCTTTTAAAGAAAGCACAGCATTCTAAGACCCCCAAATTATTATAACTACCAAAAAAAGTCACTCTTCCATTCTTATACCAGAAGATATTCTAGACATAAAAGTTAAGGAAAAGAAGTTAGGTATTTTTAATCATTTCAGCAGACTTTTTTTTGGTAAATATGACTTCTTTAATCTCATTTGAAGTAGGCATATTAAACTTAGTGCACTGAACTGAACATTATGTGATCAGAATAAATTGGGTCTATACAGCTAGCCCTTCTAATGAAAAGTCATAAGGAAAAAATATAATAAACTAAGTCATTAATTCACTGCATCATCACTTCTCAGTAGTTCAACACTTTGTGGGTAGTATAAATTTCTATTGCTTGTTTTATCTGTCTTAAATAATTTCATTGGCATAAAAAACTACAAGGGTAGGGTAAGATTTTTGGCAGCTTTCACAAGCTGCCTTCTTTGCTTCAGTCTCCACTGTCAAGGCCAGCCCTCAGGAATCCCTGACCCAAGACAGCAGGGAGAAGATGTGGAGACAGGAAGTCTTTCTCTTGGCTGAGGATTGGGTTAGAGATAATTTAGACAAACTTGGCATCCACAAATCCATGGCTCCTGATGAGATTCACCCATGAGTGCTGATGGAGCTGGCAGACATCATTGCTAGGCCACTCTCGATTATCTTTGAAAGGGCATGGTAATCAGGAAAGGTGCCCGAGGGCTGAAAGAAAGCAAATGTCACCCCAGTCTTCAAAAAAGGCAACAAGGGCCATTCAGCCTTACCTCAGTCCCTGGAAAGGTGATGGAACATCTCATCCTGGAGGTCATCTCTAAGCACGTGGAAGACAAGAGGTCTTGTCTGGAGTAGTCAGAATGGATTCACCAAAGGGAAATCATGCTTAGCAGTCCTGGCACTTCCTCAGATAACATTGCTGGGAAACACACAGTTAACAAAGATAAAATAACACGCTACAGGGATCATTTACTGCTTTTAGTTTGGGTTATGAATTCAAGGAGTAGTGATGAGTGTGTAAAAGTCACTACATGAATACCTGACATGATAATTTTCTGACATGCAAGTTCTCCTCTCTTCTTGAGACTGCAGAAGAGTGGCACAATATCAGCTTTTGTTTTCTTTGGAGTTAGTTATTCCTATATGTTTTTGGAGAAGCTGAGCAGCTGTACTTCAAATGACCATGAAAAGGAAGGTGGATGGGATGCTGCGAGCTGGTGGCAGACAAGCATCAATGCATGTTCAGTGGAAACCTAAGTGATGAGCAGTGAGGGTCCTTTCTGAACTAAGCTGGCCCACTTTTTCTGTTCTCCTGCTGACCAGACAAGTGCAGAAACTTTCATCAAGCCTGACTTCACTCAGAGATATTTAGCAAATAATTAGCAATCAGAGGTTACTGTGAAGAATCGAGTTGAGGGGATATTTTTTTCCATCTCAAGGTAGAGAGTTGATAATGAGGGCTTCCAGTCTGACACAGATCTTTGTTTTCTCATTGCCTCTCTTTCTGTTAGTCTGAAGGTTACAACTTAAAAAAAACAAACAAACACAAACCCAAATAAATTTAAAAAACCCCATGTTTCATATTTCTAAGTTTTGGGTTTTTTCCTCTTTGATGAGGACACTCAGCATGGCTAGTCTAATTATTTTCTTCCCACTGTCTCTTATTGTCAGCCAAAATAATAAGTTTGCATAGGTAATAGTTTATGCTACTTGCTCCCTCAGACCTGCCAAGCTGGTGTTTGCCAAGGGACAGCTCCAAGAGGAGGCCATATAAGAAGTCAAGCACCCACAATTTCCACTAAGTTGATAGTGAATTACAGGTATGTATTGTCTCTCAGGACTAGACCCTCTGCATACAGCTCAAAGCTTGATACTTGAAATTCTGCCAAGTGCATCATTCTCTCAACCTCAGTAAACGCCTAATTCTTTTTGTCTTGCACCCCCGATCTTACCAGGAGAAGGAAATTATGGCTGAGTACATTTAAAGCCACACCAAAAGTGTGATATTGTTGGTAATGGAGGAACCATCTATCAACCCTGCTTTTACAGAGAAACTAGCAGGGTGGCAACTGTCACCAGTATGACTGGTGGTGATCAGCTTAAGGAATAATGAGAGACCTATTTCTATGAAAACCTTCAGGAATGGACAGGATTTCCGAAATATGCCCACACATTTTTCTGCTTACACAGCAGGCACATGAATTACCATGCAAAAAGCATAATAATGACTGCATATATCTATGTTAGACCCTTGCCTTGGAGTTAATGGGCTATTTATAGAGTGAATAACGATGAGTAAGGTTCATTTCCCATAAGGCTCTGAGCGATTTGTTTAAGGTTTGGTCTAAGGTACAGACAGAGAAGGTACAGTGCAAACTTTGCTGGGATTCAGAGAGGAGCCATGTGGAATAATTTGGTCCTGAGAGTATTTGTGTGTAGAGCTATGTAAAATGTGGTTTCCTGAGGATTACAGAGGTTAAAATTGGCAAGCATTGCACAGGAACTCCTGAAATACATAATCAATGCTTTTCACACAGGTGGTGCCAGATAGGGCTCATGCTGTGAATTCTATAGGGCATTTTTCCCATGATCATAAATAAAAATTATTGTTTAAAACAAAATATACATTTAAAGTCAAGGTTCATTACTGATTTTACTTCACATTCCCACTAGTTTACATTTTAATGATCAAATAAGCATCAGAGAAATAAAATCAAGACAGGTTCAAATAAAAAAAATGCAGTAACTGCCATTACTGTTTGGGAGAATGTTGATTTTTATTATAAAAATCATTTATTCACTACGTTAAATCTTTTTCATTTTCTAATTTTTAAAGACAACAGGAAGTAGAATATGAAAGCAAACACTTGCATGGGACGAACAAGCTGACCAGACTTGCATCCATGCATGCCCTGCCTCCTCCAGAAGCACTATTACCTGCTTTATATTCATCATTTGCCTTTTCAGGATTATTTGTGTTCATGTGGCGTCATTCACCTGAGGATCTCAAAGGTTTACAAATATTGTACCCTATCATCACTCACACAGTGCTGGAAGGCTTGCTCCCTGCTCCAATCACCCTGGCTGCCAGCCTGCAATCCACCACCTCATCGGCTTTCAAACCAACACTGTCATTCTCAGGCACGGGAGGTGTTCCCTGCACACAACCCTGAAGCTCCTTCCTTGATCTCCTTCAAACTGCCCTTGAAAAGCACCTTTGCCAAGACATCAACAGCATTTAAACAAACCAGCAATTTGCCAAATGGGTATGTTGCTGGAGTGATGAAGCTACTGCCTGTTAGACCAGCCAGTAGCACAGTCCTGAACCTGCTGTACCCAACCATTGGCTCACTTCTTCTTCCTCTTCTTAGACTATAAGATCCTTGAGGTAGAGATACTTTTATTTTTCATCTGTCTTTGAAATATTAAGTAGCTTAGGTCTAGGTACATAACTTCAGACTCCTAGGTGCTGTGACATTGCAAATATTATAGAAATAAGTAATAAATCTGACAAATGTAAATGACCCCTCTAGATGCAAGGAAATGAGAAGCCAGGCTCTTAGTTAACTTACTGAGTACTTAATCACACAGCCTTCTAGGATACTTGAGCATACCCAATATAGCTGAAGGTGCAATTTGAGTGATAAATTATGGAGTGTGTAATGGTAATTTTTAATATTCACAAGGCCAGTCTATTCATGTTCAGAAAATCACTCTCTTTACATGAGAGAGAAGTAAATGACCCCTTGGATACATGACAACTTTTATCACTAATCTAATATATTTCCTAGGCACGTACCACTGGAGCATTGAGGACCAGAGGTGCCATCCGGTGAAGTGAATGGAAGAACTCCCACTGAATTGGAGACAATTTAAATCAGGCCTGAAGCCAATTAAGAAAACTGGACATTGCTTGACCAGCACAGCATTTATGTTGCTTTTCAGTGTCTGTCCATATTCATCAATTTTTAAATGGAAACACTTTTAAATTGGTGCTGACACTGCTTTAGCACCATAACAGTGTGAAATCTCCACTTACCATTGGCTTTCCATTTCGGTGATATTGCTATTAAGAGTAATGTCTATTACTTGGAAAGGTAACATGGAAAAAAATCACACAGTTTGCATTAACGGTGCCATTCTGAGCTGGTAACTACCAACAGATGCCTTAATGAGACAATGGCCTGAATCCTGCATGAGACTATTTATTCAGCCTGTACATTACAGACATTTTATGGTTCCTTGCATGTATTTAAAGAAAAAAAATCATCCAGTGCTCTCACATCTTCTCTTGCTTAGTATCATACTGTTGCACGTTTTCAGTCATTTCCTTTCCCTGACACACTAGACCCCCAGGACAGAAGAAGTCTGTTTTCCTCTTCCTTAATTCATGGTTCACAGCAGACTGATGAAATTTTTAATGAAGAATATGTACTTTCCTAGTCAAGTAGCTAAAAAGAGCAGAGGTGCAGAATCTAACTTATGTCATTAAGTGCTTGAAAGGTATAAATCATTACTAAATTGTAATTACATGCATCTTGTATCTTTAAATGCCCATATGCAATGGCTGATATGAGCCCCAAACTTGCTGTCTGCATGTGGGTAATTGCAGAAAACTCACTTAGAAAGTGGGGGTAGGTGTCTCATCACAGCTACAAAAGCTGGCCACATAATCAGCCATGAGAACTCTTAAATTAGACATCTGACTGAAAGAGAGGGCATTGAACAAGAGGTTTTAACATGGGCTGAAAAACAAGGTAATATTAAATCTGCATGTAAAGGATTTGTTTCCTCTGTACCTGAGGGGAGATGCCTTACTTCTTTAGAAAATTAGAAATCCAGAGATGGAAAGTTTCTGGATTTTAATTCCATTTTCTTTGTTTTAATGTATCTCATGTTTATTACTATCATGGCACAAAGACAGCAGGGAAAGAAACCTATCCTACAAAAGGTGCTGAGGCACAAAATGTTATTTTGATCAGAGGCCTTAGACAGTGTGTGTTGTGCATCACAAAGGTGTGTTCCTGTCTGCCAGGACACATGCAAACAGAAGCAGACAAATATAAAGTGAGCTGGTGAAGGTGGCTTGCTCATCGCAGCACTTTTTTTGTTGTTGTTATTGCAGGTATGCCCCATTCTCTCCTGAACTGCAATCAAGTTTTCTTCTCTACTTGCTTGATTGGCAGAAAGCAAATAAGTAGAACACATCCCGAATGACCAGGAGTCTGAGTGTCCAGGCACTCATCTAGGAAAGGGGAATTATGGTTTTTATTTTTACTTTAAACCTTATTCTACTGGAACCAAAATGAAAATCCCAATTGGTTATAGCTTCACTTTCACATATCTTGTACTTATTTTTCACCCTATTCATTAGCTTGTTTAGAACCTGAAGTCACTGGCAATTTCAACTGTGACTTCAGTGGGAGCAGTGTCAGATCATTAAACCTCGGTACTTTTGGAAGTATCTTTTAAAGCCATCTAGAAGGGAGCCATGGGAGAGAAACTAAATGAAGTGATTTTACCTTACATCAAAGCTCAAGAAAGAGAAAAAAAAAAAAGGAAAAAGAAAACCTGCTCTTTTTCTTCTTTAAATGCAACATCATGTACAGCCTGAAGGAAATACTTTAGGAAGTCAGAGAACTGAAATCCTGCCCTGTGATTGGTATGTTACCAATGCCAGGTCTAATCAATGGCATACTTAGAGCAGCTCTATTACGTGTTTTATTAATTTGGTGATGTCTGATGCTCTCCAAATCTGACTTGTTTTCTTCCCATACAGATTTTCTGAAAATCATTCACTTATTGTTTTTACTTAAATCATTCTTGCTGCTTATAGTGTACCCTTTTTATTCCATCATAGTGCTAGTTTGTATAGCCATCCTAGTCTTCTCTCAGTCCTTTGCACCTCCTACTTCCTACTGCTCTTCCTCTTGCACACCACAATCATTATTAATCATCTTCCTTCAGCTGATTATTGTTCTAGTAGTGTTGCTGTCATATATACTTAAATTACCCCTGATCATTTCTTATTCCCCATGCCTTTTTCATTTTCTGTAGAGTTTTTGTCTCCATATGTTCTAAGACCCCTCGCCTCTATCTGTTGCTTCTGCGTGCTGGGAAGGGTTGATGCCTTCATGCAGCTGGAGACCTCGATGTATTGCTCTGCTGTCTGAACCACCCCGATTTCTAAAGAATATGAAAAGTTACGTTGCAATAATCTTCCTGTAAAGTGCTTCATGTCCTAGAGGCTGAGCAGTGACTTTGACAGAGAAAAAACAGGGAGGTTGGAGCTCATCTGACATCGGCAGGGCTGGAGGGAGAGTTAAGCTTTAATCTGACCTTGCAGTATTTGGGATCTCCCGGGAGAAAGGAACGTTTCTTGCTGCCAGTGTTCACTAGTTTTCTATTGAATGGGCTCCTTGGTTTTCCTTTGCATATCCAAAGGGAAGAGAGGAAGGCAAAAACATACAATTGCTTCCGCCTGTTCCCACTTAGCAGCAGCACTGCCGTGGGCCTGGCGTCTGCAGGCAGTCAGCCAGATTTCTAGCTTCATTTCCCTTCTGCCCTGTGCTGCAGGTTTATTTATGCAAGTGCTTTTTGAAGGAGCAGCCCATCACCTTTAAGTGCTTCCTCGATCACCCGCTGATTTCTGCAGCCTGTCTTTTCTCAACAGTTAGGGCAGCATTAGACCTGTGAGTGATTTACAAAGAGAGGAAATGCTAATGAAGAGACAAATACAGATGGAGGTATTGGGCCTATTTTCTCCCTTCCCAAACCAAAGGTCAAGCATAGATGAAGACAGCCACTTCCTGGGAAAGCAAAAAAGAAATGCCTTTAAAATACTGCCTTGACATCACCTTGTAAAATGGTGACTAATAGGCCTAAAGACACTTCTGAATTTCTGTGTCATACCTGAAGGAAAAAGACCTAATTCCTCAGAACCAGCTGAGGGCTTGTGAGCCTGAAAGAATTTACTGCCTATGAGAAGAATTTCTACAAATTATAATGGTTGGCCTAATAAAACCTTAGCTCTTCTTATATACCTTGCCTAACCCTCCACATAGATGCAGCAATAGTTACAGAAAGGTATATATGGGTGCACAGAAGTGTGTATAAAAGGCATGACAGCTTAGAAAGTCTGCAAAATGCTATTATTTTCTTTATAAAGCTCTGCAGAGATTTGCAATGGAAGCCATTGGTAAGAAACGACCTGTTGGTGTAGGCGCATCACTGTAATCAGCTATGACTTAATATTATAGTGATCACTGTTACCTAAATGTTGGGAACTTGTCTGGATACAAACCAGGAGACTCCGTATTTCTTATTGCACTACAAATTTTTCATCAGAAGCACCTACTTGTGTATGCAAGCCATAGCCTGACAGGTCTGGGCCTGGGACACTGCCTCCTGCTAAATTGGTGCTAACAAATATTAGTTGATCTGCTTTTGCTGTTGAATGCCCAATAGTCCTGGTCATCTTGTGCGTCCTCTGCTGACAAGTACCAGGAATAAACTCTGTGAGAGGCATTTCTCAGCTGGTTCAAAAGCTGGATTAAAACAAATTATAAGAAGGACCTTCCTTTGGATTTCTGATACTATAACATAATTGTTCTCCAAGAACCAGCTTTCCTAAGAGCAATCATGGAGTTAGAGCCGGTGACAGAAAGAAAACACCATACTGCTGTGACAGAACAGCAATGACATTTCTAGATGATTGATAAGAAAAGCGCTTCTCGGAGGTAATTTTGGCAGGTGCCCGTTAATTCTGTCCTCCAGCTGCCACTATGACTCATAAACCTGCCAGCAAGAAGGGACCTCAAGTGGCCACCTACTCTCTCCTCAGAAACAGGCTTAAGCTTACACTTTGACCAGACTAAACAAAGTGTGCATGGCCTGCTCTTACATCCTCCCACTGAAGGGGATTCTCTTAGCAGCCTCTTCAGTTTTATTTCTCTCATTCAATTTAAACCTTATTTGCTGCCCTATTACTCAGCAGGCATAGCAGGCTCTTGTTCTCTCTTTGTAATAACTTTTTACTTATTTGAAGACTGCTATCTTGTCCCACACTTATCCTGCTTTTTCCAGTCTGTATAAACCAAATTCATTGAATGCATTCACAGGTCGTGTTGATGGATTCTCTGATATTTTTGTTGTTCTTTTCTGGGCTTTCTATCAACAGCTTTTATTTTAAACGGACACATTATTCCAGGCAACAATTTCTCAGGACAAATGAAAGGCAATAGATGTCTCCTCTGTCTTCTGTATCACAAACTTACAATAACAGTCCGGTAATTACAATGTCTAATATGTAATTGTTACACTTCCACACTGCTTTCCTGATCTCTGTCTTAACAAATATCTTTCAGTTTAATCCTAGAATAAAACAAAACCTTGCACCCAGCTGGCCAATTTTCAAGTCCGTTGGGAAAACCCAATTAGGTCTTAGTTACACTTTCAGTCTTTATGAAATTGCAGCCATTCTCAAAATGACATGTAAGAAATTTTGTGTTGTAGGATTTCAGGAAAAGCTCTTTCTATTACCTTTTAATTTGTTCAACAAAAGGCAAGGTTATTAGACTCTTTGCCATCAAGGGCAGCAGATCTCATTCCATGATGAACATGTGGCTTGTAAAGTCAGTATTAGTAGCTCTCAGGGCACAACCAGTGTCAGCGAGAAGGTGAACATCCATGCCTTTAAGGGCCAGATATGAAGGAAGGCACACAGTGAGCGATGATGGACAGTAAGAGATGTGACATCTAAAAGCCAGTGTAAGTTGCCAACCTTCTTCCAGCCCTCTGAAAGAGAAGGTTTTGTGTGCAAAGTGTTGCATATCCATCTGTCTTCTCCGCTGGAAGAGGAAATTGATGCAGAATAGCAGGAATTTTCTTAAGGTAGCTGAGTTTATTTACTCTCCAACTACTAGTTCACCAAGAGACACTGTCAGACAGCACTTGCAGTTTCAGTCAGAAAACCAAGAGAGCACTCCTGCTCAAGGTATTGGCTTGAGTTACAGATTAAGACAAAGAACAAACTATCCTGAGGCTGTTCTTGTGTTTCAGCCCTCATAAAAAAATCCAACAACCTAACATTTCCTCAAAGATGAATAGTGACTGCATGCAGGAAAAACACCTTAGGAAGGCAGATGCAATAGCACAACCTCTTGCCTCTTTCTGTCATAACCCATAAATCAGAATTCTTCCCTGGATCAGCGCTGTGGAGAGCAGGTACGAAGGATGAGACTGGTTTTCCACTCTATCTATCCAATCTGATGCAAGGTCATGGGCTTTTAGCTGAAGTACTTTAGTTGCTTCCTAAGTGTGATCCCAGGATCTGGTTAGATGCCATTTCACCTGCTACCACCAAGCCTTCTGAAGTGCTTAGTTTTCTTTATGTGGACAGGCAGCGAAAGTTACTGTTTTGTTGAAACTGTAATGAGGATGGAATTGTCTTTTGAGAGCCTTTTGTGGAGTAGAAGCTATAGATTCCTACTCTCCCTTTATTCTGCTGCAAACTCATTACTGTGGCACTGGCCATGAAGCAATGTGTTATCCCTTTCATCCTACTCTTTGTCTCATTAAGACAAAGCCCCATCTTTTTTGCTATTATTTCTTCTTTTGGGTCTATGTAATTAACACCCAGGATCTTACAATGTCCTGTTTCTCAGAGAATATTGGAAATCAACAGCCAGAGCCACACTCTTGGACAGAAATCCAGGTCCCATCATCTACCACCAGGCCCAAAAGAAACTTTGTTTGCTAACTTTACCCCAGGCTACGTCCATCATTGCTTTCTGCTGTTCAGTCACTTGATTTTGTTTTTTTCTGATTTTCTTTTTCTAACAGTACCCAGCCTGATGCATCATATATTGTTCTGGCTCTCACAAGCCCTAATTCATATATCTTGGACTTATTATCGACTCTAAATATCAACAGCTCTGTCTTTGTAAATGTCTGCTTTTTTCTACATATTTGGTAAGAAATAGAAAACTATTAGGTTTAATGAGCTCTGCCGTAATCTACAGGCCAAAGATTTACCCTGTAGTAACTTCTCCATATCTGAACAAGCTTCAGATGGCCTTTGGTGCCAGACACTTGCCTAGCTGACAGCAACATTTGAGGAAGGCCAGAAGGAAGCCGCAAGCAGGTGGAACAAAATTAGTAACTATGCACATTTAAAATTATTTTGGGTACCTAGAACCCTGCCTGTTCATAATTTATGGTTTACTATGATCAGTATTCATATTAACGTCAATAAAAATCAAAACTGTGCTAGACAGCACATTTTAAAACACATGCAATATCTCTATCCAAAGGAGGATATGTAAGATCCATGTAAATGTGAAAAGAAGGTCATACTAGGCCAGAAGTTTACAATTTCTAAGAAATTCAGTATTTCACACTGGCAACAAAGCTTATTCCAAGTTCTTAGTGAGCAACACAAACAGTGTTAATCAAATATGTTTGATTAAATTGCGAAGAAATTGAGTATTCCTTTAAGAGGGCCTTGAGAAATTGTGTGTACATGGTAAGGGGTGTTTTCTTCCACATTTTATAAGCTGTTAAAAACAAGGACAGTCAGTCAGATAGATTTAAAATTACGTTGATGAAAGAGTGCAAGTACATAAATCAAACATTTTGTGTGAAGGAAAAAGCTTCTCCTTCACAAGGAGATGCTGCTCGGTTTGGCACTGAAGGAGAAATTACACAAACCATTGCCCATAGAAAACACAGCATAATGAATAAAATTTGTCTTGAATTATTTATTTTTAGTGCTTTATTTTATCTCCTCTATCTTGCAAGGCCTGGAAATTGTTCTTGATGAGAGCTTTTTGAGTGTCTGAGTCTCAAATTAAAACAACACATTAACGTTTTCTATACAGTATAGAGGTGGGAAGATTGAAGTGGAGTGCTTAGAAATGCACTGGATTCGACATTTTCCACTAATGGGACCACTAGTGTGTACCACTTTAATTTACTGCTTTAAAATATATCCATAAGATCCAGTATTCTTGGATGTATGATGACTGAATAAAATTTAATAGATACACAAGTGGCAGAGCAGAACTAATCCTTTCCAAGGTACAAGCTCTGTCGTAAACTGTATTTATTTTGCAATCTGATTTGAAACATGTCTTGCAGCATTAGCAAGACCTTAGAGAGAGGGAAATCAAATGTAGTGTGGGCCACGAGAGCTTTCAAATGACGAGATCATCTATAATTGGAGTAATTTTTTTTTCTTATTATTGAGGAAGGTTGGGGTTTTTTTCTTTTGTCTCAGTCTGTCATCCCTTTAATACCTTTTTAGAGCCAAGCCTTCCTGTCTATGGGGTAACAAAGGAGAAGCCATCCTCCTGATGTCTCTGTGCTGGGCTCTACATACCAGACATAATGATGATGAGTGATCTACAGTACAAAATGCCACCACACCTTAAAAAGTGACTGTGTCGGTGCAGCTTTTTTGTGTGCTCCTAGCCCATGCCAAGAGCTCCATCAAGCTTAGCTCTTAGTGAAAGGGGATTTAAGAAACACGTGCCATGAGCTGAGAACCTACGTGTGAAGAATTACCAGAGCTAATGAAGGGTAAAGGTGGTGACAAAATAACCAAGGTAAATTTATTATTCATTGAAGCACTTAGTCTAGCTAAGGGTTTAAAGCAAAGAGATCTGTAGGTAACCTGTGTATCATGCATCTAAGAGCTCAAACAAAAACTTCATACTTCCTTGAAAGAGATACTTCTTTGAAAGTCTGATGAAGTGTAAGGAAAAGCTCCCTTACAGCACCCATCATCCCAGGGAAGATGTCCTGCAATCATAAAGATTTATCTCCCTCTTTGAAGCTTGCAGTTCCTGTTCATCCCCTCTCACTCAGGGGGACAAGTTGCTCCCTGGTACGGCTTACTCTCTGTTCAGCACCACACCCTGATACAGACACAGAAGTTTCTCTCAAATATTTACCTTCCATTTTTCTGAGGAAACTTACAATGAATTTAAATGGAATTGCACCTCTAAAGTAAATTACTTTTAAATCCATCCCTCTAACATCCCTCATCTCCTATAGAGTAAGAGGGCAGAGCAGAAATGTAGGATCCTGAGCTAGGTTTGTCTTGCATATCTCAGTTTTGTGGTTTTAAGATTTATGAACCTAGGAGTAACCAAGCTCTTCAGGGACCTTCTACTCATGTCTTACAGGCACTGAAATGCTTTATCTTCATATGGTCTTTCCTACTTACCTATCCTAAGCCTGTGGCAGCAATCAAGGACCATATGGAAAACCAGCCAACTTTTAACATTAAAATCTTCATTATAAGAAGAGGAAGTCTTCACTCCCTTTCTGTGTAGTAAAGAAGCAATCTGTCCCCTTCCCCACCACCCTGTCAGACACTGCTTCTTTGTGCTTAATATACCACATACATTGAGTAGGACATTCTAATTTCAGCTTCGGCAGTAGAAAAGGAGTTCCTGCCCATAAAAACCACATGCAGTAGCTCGCCAAACTTTTAGAGGGAAACCAGTCAGACTGCAAGACACAATAATAAGTTTCCCTCAAAATATATCTGATTATGTAACGCATTGCTGTATTAAAAATTAAATAAGGCTTGAAATATACAGCAATTTGCAGGCACTAGGGAGTGTGCCTAATAAAGAGAGTGCATTAGCTGCTTCTTGTTTTTGAAATCCAGTCTATAAATACTGTAACATCTTCCTATTTACTTCAGTGTGGGAAGACCAGACTTTGTGAACCTGTTTGTTAAAATCAGCACTGAGATCAGTTTGACTGGCATTTTTTTAGCTGTGGCTTGGAATTAATATTGGTCTAAGCAGCATCTGAGGACTGCCATTCAGGTCCCTGGGGATACCGTACCTTGTGCATGCTCTAAATGCAGCATGAATGTGCAACTCAATCCTTCCAGGAAAAGTAACAGGACCTAAGCAGAATCCTAACCTCTCCCAGGAACCGCACAGCAATTCATGGGACTTGCTAGTGTTACACTGCTTTGACAGTGGTTATGTTAATGCTTGTATTAACCCTCCAAGCACAGTCAATGCAAATCAGATATGTCTCAGAGTTAGACCGAGCAGCTTTCCAATGCAAGTTGGGAACACAAAGACACTTCAGAAAGATCCTACTCAGTATCACCATCTACATCTTATGGTTCCCAAACACACTCAAAAATCAGACCCTAAGGGCACAGTTCTCAATGAAAGTCAGGCACTGACATTAACTGAGAGATAAATTCACAAGGACCCAATTCAAGGAAGGCCCTCCATGCTCATTTTTCATGGAATAATTATTCATTGGCAAGGCGAGAGGAGAAGGAGTCAATAGGTAAGTTACCAGAGGACTGACCCTCAGGGTGAAGTTCCAGTCCCTCTCACAGTAGCTGTTCGAATATTTACACAGAGGACAACAGCCTTACCAAGGAAGACTGAGAATGTGGGCATCCATGTCCTTTCAGGAGCAGAGAGCTTTGGCCCAAGAGTGGGGTCTGCCTACAAGGTTTGCAGTGCCCTGCAGGGACCTCTGCCTGCACTGGCAGTGGCAGATGCCCCACAGCAGCAGTCAGAGTGTGAATTTAGCCAGACAGTTTGCACTAAACAGGCACAGAGGATGGTCTGAGGACCAGAGACCAACGTTCTCATACCTAGCTACTGTAGGACTGGGTCAAGAATTTGTAGGGCACTGTCATGACATTCTAGGGGTGTGCTTCCACAGCATTGCTCTTCTCCAACCATGCAGAAAGAAGCTGTCAGTCCACCACTTTTCAGGAGTACTTTGCCCTTTTGTTTTTGCATGCATGGGAAGTGGTAGGTAAATGAATGTGTCTCAGAGAAGTTAAATGAAACGACTGTGCATTGGGTTTGTGCAGTTTCCTTCCTGTCACATTCAAACGCATCAGCAGCCCAGTCCAAGCACACACTGGGCTAGGTTAGCAAACTCATCAGGCATGCTATCCTTGCCTTCTGACTTCCTCTTGGAATTAAAAACAGTGGCCCTAATGAGAATTAATTAGGGCTGGGGGTGGAGAAGGGGGGTCCATCGTGTTTTTGTTTGTATTGTTTGTTTTCTGTAAACCCATGGAGGGGGAAAAAAATCATATTACTTCTCCATGCAATATAGTAAACGTAATAAAAAATGAACACATGGTAATTAGCTTCTCCATTAAGTATACCAAGCATAGACAATAGCAATCGTGCAGTGCTGATTACAGGCATTATTCTTGCCTGGATTTTTTTTTTTTTTCCCACCATTCAATCAACACTGCTAAATAGAAACTTCAGTGTTCAATATTATAAGACACTAGCTGGCAGTTATACAAAGATGCCTTACACAATGTCATCTGGCTGCTTGCCTGATTCTCATATTACCTTCCTGTCTTGCCTTATACACTAATACGCATGGCTGATTAGAAGAAAAATGCAGAAGCTGCTTCCTTCTCGTCTTGCTTTTTTCTCCAGCTTCATGCCTTGAGGGAAAAAAGGAATCACATTTGCTAATTTCACCAGCAGTGCTTAACCTGGGAATGGAACAATACCTTTTCAATTCCACATTAGTTATAATTCATACACAAACACTGCCTTGCACCAGCCTAATTGGGCAGTCTTCGATTCCACTCTGAGAGAAATGTTGATTGCTGTTGTACAGAAGTCCTTTAGCAGCATCAGTAAAGAAAGTCTCAGAGTTCAAAATAAACATTTTCAGGGGTTGTAACATTCATCCAGGGGTTAGATGTCTGGAAACCGGATTTCAGACTGAAAACCCCAGAAGCTCAAATGACTCTGGAAAATGTCTAGGAACTCCTTAAGTGACTGCTTTCGGGAACTCCTCAAGTGACTGCTTTCGGGTGGATTTGCTGATATCAGCAGACCCCTTGGGGAGTCACAGTACAGTTTATGCCCATTCCTTCAGGAGGATAAGCTTTCTTGCAGGAGGAATATTTTTCATGTGTTGAAAACATGCCATTTTCTGTATTCATGTTTATACATATCTGGTTTATTCTTTGATTTCTTATGGTAAAGCTATACCAAGGCAGGTGCTCTACATCCAGGTTTCTCTGACATGCCTTCATTTTTCCCCAGATATTTTAGCCAGTTTGAATTTGAAGTCTGGTCAGGTGTCTAAGATTTCCAGATGTCTAGCAGCCACATCAGAGCTACTTCTGTGCACCTGAAAATCCTGGGACACTGAGCATATATATGGACTTACTTTATAGCAGAATAATCAGTGCCTAGGATGCCTCAGACAGATGTCCAGGTGCAAGTCATCTTCAGAGCAAACATATCACAGGTCCAATAAATCCTAGCGATAGCACACTCTCAGTGAACCTTTCAGGAAAAACATGGGAAAAAATGAAGAACTTTTATGTTAGGGGTAGGAATCTTTTGATTCTTAGTTGATAAAGCCATGCACAGGTATAGATCATAGGCTGAAGTCTTACCTTGCAACTTCGCAGTCAGTTCTGGAAACAGATGGGGTTGTGAAAATGTGGGTCCTGTAACAAGTGACCTGAGGGCATGTAGGGCAGCTGGACTGTGTTGGACAGGATCTCTTCTCTGAGGTTTGGACACTAAACACTGCAACCAGTCAGCAACAGAAAGTTTCAAAAATAATTTTCCCAATTTATTCCATCACCGTAACAAATATACCTAGAATTAGCCTAAGAATTTAAGGATGGACAGCTGTGTGTATATA
>NW_009935493.1:2352-2601 GCF_000696875.1 Nestor notabilis | reverse complement strand
GGTTCGAGGGACGGAAAGTGGCCGTGAAGCGCCTCTTGCCGGAGTGTTTCCACCTCGTGGACCGCGAGGTCCGGCTGCTCCGGGAGTCGGACGAGCACCCCCACGTCGTGCGCTACTTCTGCACCGAGAGGGACAAGCAGTTCCACTACATCGCCATCGAGCTCTGCTCCGCCACGCTGCAGGAGGTGAGCCCATGGCCACCTCCTCCCATCCCCGCGCTTGCAGTGGGACCCCAGGGCTTCGGAGCTG
>NW_009935493.1:1786-2162 GCF_000696875.1 Nestor notabilis | reverse complement strand
TCCGATGATCTTAAAGGTCTTTTCCAACGTGGTTGACTCTATGATTCATGTGCATGTGGGACAAAAGCAGCCCTTTACCACTCCACAGAGCAGGAGTGTTGCTGAAGCGTGGAGGTCTGAGAGCACCAGTGAGGGCAGTTTGCTGCAGAGGGATTAGATACCGACCGGTGGACCTGGAAAGAGCAAGGCTGGGATGCAAATGACCTCCACGTGGGCTTGTGTCCTCCCACCTCTGCCAGCATAGCGAGCAGCCTCTCCGGCAAACCTGGCCTTTGTTGTCCCAGTACATCAGGCTCAGCTCATCTCTTTCTTCCTCTGTGCGGTTCCAGTACGTGGAAAGCCCCAGCTTCGACCGCCGTGGCCTGGACCCGGTGTC
>NW_009935493.1:374-1529 GCF_000696875.1 Nestor notabilis | reverse complement strand
TGTCGGGGCTGGCTCCCCTCCACTCCCTCAGCATCGGTGAGCGGCGGCGCAGCGCATCCCGGCTCGGTCCCTTCCTCCGGCCTCGGTGTGGGAGGGTGACACCGCACACGCTCTCTTCCAGCCCATCGTGACCTGAAGCCCTGTAACATCCTCATCTCTGTCCCGAACCCCCTCGGGCAGATCCGAGCCGTCATCTCCGACTTTGGCCTCTGCAAGAAGCTTCAGGGGGGACGACAGAGCTTCAGCCTCCGCTCCGGCATCCCCGGCACCGAGGGCTGGATCGCGCCCCAGGGGACCCGGTCAGTGAGGCATGGATCCCGCACACTGGGGTGCTCCTTGAGGCAGCAGTGTGCTGCTGAAATGGGCCAGCCCGGGGCAGAGCACCAGTGCTCCGTGCCAGGACCCACCCGAGCTCCCTGTTCAGCACTGGGCATCTCATCCGGATGCAGTCCTTGGAAGTTCAGGATGGGGAGGTCAGAGAGGGCCATGGCTGCACAGGTTACACTGCTGCTCCTCTGCTTAGTGCAGGGAATCCTGTTCCTGCTGGACGCTGGTCGCTGTACTGGTCCCTGGCAGGGCACACACTGGTGCTGGCACATGCTGGTGCAGCATGCTCCACATACCCTCGTAGTGGGGTTGTTCTGCGCAGCGGGGTGAGACCCAGCGTGTCCATCTGGCCACGATGTCCTGACTCCTGTCTGTGCCTCTGAAAGCCTCTTCCCTGAGCAGGACCTGGTGTGATGCATTTTCCAGCAGCCCTGTAGCCAGTGACCCCGTGTTCACATAAAAGAATGTGGAAGCAGGGGGTGAAAGCTTCCCTCGCTTTTTGCCATGAGGAACCCATCTCCTTCCCCACTGCGTGTTGCAGACGTGTGCCGTGGACATCTTCTCAGCTGGCTGCGTCTTCTACTACGTGTTGTCAGGAGGACAGCACCCGTTTGGGGACAGCTTGCGGCGACAGGCCAACATCTTGTCGGGCTCTTATCAGCTGAGCTGCCTGGAGGAAGAAGCCCATGGTGAGACCCTTCCCCAAGGGCACATGCCCACGATAAGGCCCTGAGCCGAGGGACGCAGCCCCAGGTCCTGCTCAGCGGGTGTTAGTTCTCCCTTGTGTTGTTTCACCTACCAGACAAGCTGGTTGCAAGAGACCTGATC
>NW_009935493.1:0-280 GCF_000696875.1 Nestor notabilis | reverse complement strand
CCCCGACCCTCGGCCGCTGTGGTCCTTGGTCATCCCTTCTTCTGGAGTCAGGAGAAGCAGCTGCAGTTCTTCCAGGTGAGCGGGCACCAGGCGTAGGTGTGCTCTGAACAATGAGCGCTGGAAACGGCCGCGTTCAGGTCTATGTGCTCATTTGAGCTGCTTTGGGAAGGGGTGGAGGGTCCCTGGTTTGGGTCCCCCTTGGCACCCGCTCTGTTCCCTGTACCCACCCCATCCCTGCTCCCGGGTGCAGGACGTCAGCGACCGCATCGAGAAGGAGCCC
>NW_009935492.1:0-578 GCF_000696875.1 Nestor notabilis | reverse complement strand
CCCCGGGTGTTTTGGAGTGAAAATTTTAGGGGCAAAAATGCCACATTTGGGGGGGTGTGTGTCAAAAACACCACCAATGGAGATCAAAACCACCACATTTGGGGCTCAAAAATGCTACGTTTGGGGGGACGTGTCAAACCCTCCACTTTTGGGGGAGATTGGTTCAAACATGACATTTTGGGGCTCAAAGCCACCATATTTGGAAGAGATTGGGGCAAAAATGCCCCTTTGAGGGGGAAATTGACTCAAACCCAACACTTTCAGGAGGAGATTGGCTCCAAAATGCCACTTTTAGAGGGAGACTGAGTCAAACCCACCCCATTTCAGGGCTCAAAACCACCACTTTTGGAGGTGATTTGGTCAAAAATTCTACTTTCATGGGAGATCAGCTCAAAACCACCACATTCTGAGGGGATTGGATCAAAAATGCTACTTTCATGGGAGAGTGGCTCAAAACCACCACATTTGGAGGGGACTGGGTCAAAAACGCTCCTTTCAGGGGGAGATCGGCTCCAAAATGCCACTTTTGGAAGGGGACTGAGTCTAACCTGCCCCATTTGATTGCTCTTTTGGGTTTT
>NW_009935491.1:0-9496 GCF_000696875.1 Nestor notabilis | reverse complement strand
GGTCCCTTCCAACACAAACCATTCTGCGATGGTACCACACACAAACCTGCAGGGCACTGAGCCTTCCAACGTCATTCCAACACAGCCTGCCTGGGAAGCCATGTTGGTGCAGGAAGGGTGAACTATCAGGTTAACCAGCATTTCGGAGCAGCTGCCCCAACACCCCTGTTTAGCAGCTTGCATGTGGAGTTCATCAGGAATAAATCCTTGAGCTTTACCACCCTCTCTCAATCCAAAACTTCCACAAATCAACAAAACAGCTTCTGAGGAGAGGCTGTAAGACTGCAAAACTGACTGAAGCATCAAACTGCTAGTGTCAGAAACATCCAGTACTAGAGGAGTGAACTGATTTCCCAGCATTTGAAGCCCACTTCCTGCCAGCACTGCAATCAAAACGTGATGAGCCAAACGGATGGTGTGACATCAGAACAGGAGAGAGAACATTTAATTTTGCAAGCATCTCTACAAGACCATCTGATAGCAGATCATAAGCACAACATTCTCCAGCATATGGTGGTAAATGTGAGATCTGAGACACTGAACTAAACACTTTTCAAAGCTTCTCAAACCAGAGCTGTGGCAGCTGCACCCACAAGGGGCCCTCACCACTGCACTGGAGGCTCTCAGCGCTGGGGGAGGGTGGGGGTGTCAGATACTGCTCCAGGTAGGACAAATGACTGCAGTGGTGGTGCTTTAAGTCCTTCCACTGGTTTTCACATAGGAAAAGAATTGAAAAACACATCCTGAATTTCCCATTCAGGTTCAGATGATCACTCTCTATCCTACTCTTTTTAATTTCTTAAGGATGTGATTCTCTCTTCCCTCATTCAGATACTTTTCCAGAGCAAAATAAGTAAATACCCTTATTTAACTTCTTCTAAAAGGAATACTTACACACATTAATGATTTACATCATATCTGACATCCCACAGACAAGCACAGTTATTTATACTGACCTCATCCATATAAAAGTGTTTTTTATTCAAGGAAACTTCAGCTTCTAAGCCTAGATCCCAAGTTCAATGTTTCTCATTTGACAGTTCTCTCTGTGCTAACTGGAATTCACATTAAAGGTGATTCAATATAAAGCTCACAAAGGATTGCTATTTTTCTTAAAATAGGCGATGACAGTGCCATACAGCCATTTTCCAGAAAACATTCAGGCTATTTCTGTCCATATACAGAGAGTTTGTTTTACCTGTTGCAATTAAGACTTGTTACAACCATTTGCAAAGCTGATCAAAAGACAGAAGCTTCACTCCTTTAATATTGAACACATTGAATGCATAATTAACTCGTATCTAGCAACTCACTCTGTGTTACGTTACTCAAACTTCATTAAGAATAGAAACAAAACCTACCCAGGGATGCCAAAGAATTACATGTGGCCATATGGAATAACAACAGAGTAAGAAAAATCTAAAAGCACACGGATACAAAGTTGAAAAATCACTTTTTTTTGCCTTTGGAGGGCTTTGCAAATAAGGCAGGATCGATCTGGTCTCTAGACAGACCTCGCACTGAAAACAGCCTTGCTGCTCTTTCCTTTAAAGTGCCTCCACATTTCAGTCCTAAAGACATCAATTCCATCTTCAGTTTGTCTAAACCCAGGGCTTCCATTTCAGCAGCAGAGTTGAACACCATCAGGTCTATCGGTTCCACCTCCTGCAAAAAGAAAAACATCCCATCAGACTATTATTATTGTCTTCCTGATTGGTAGGGGGAAGCATGAGCATAGACAGAATGCTTCATTTTACAGAAGACCTTCAATTAGCATTGTCTCAATCTCCTAATTACTTAAGTTGAGCAACGTCTCAATGTGTATCATGTTGCATATTATTAGAGGTACTTATGCTACCCAGGCAAAGTATTACTGCATCACATACAAGCAAACTGAAGCTAGCCAGCAGTAAGTAACTGTGAGACCCACAGAAGTACTCCCCAAAAAGCTGAATTAAAACCAGACCACCATCTCACCTACCACTGCAGTATCTTCCTCTTGGCTTCCAGAGGCATGGCAAAGCCAACAGCCCCTTCTGTGCCCAACAGTGAATACAACCAATATACCCCCGCAGGAGCAGAAAGGAGGATGAACAGTTATTTCTAACGCAGTTACACTGTAATTAAAGAAATACACACAAAACCACCCTCTTTCTAACAAGATTAATCAAAAAGCAAGTTCTGAACTTCACATCTCATCCTGCCAGAAGAAAATGGATTAAAATTACATCTTAAAAGGCAACTAGCATATTTGCAGAATAATCAAGGGTGAAAGGGACCGCTGCAGATTGCCTAGTCCAAGCTCAGGGCCTTGTACACAAAAGAATATGGACAAAGACTGGATAATTCTAATGTTGGAAAACATTAGCATGAACAAGCTAAAGAAGACACAAAAATCTATGCCTATTTCATTAGATGCTTAAAAGCATGTCTTAGTCTTATGGCATGTATCATGATGGAGTTATCAAAGAGACCTCAGAGCATGTAATGCCAGCAGTGGGAATGGGACCACTCCATTATGCACGCCGCAAAAACAATTAGCCCTAGCAGAATTAGAACCTTTGTCCTGCTAAGCATACAAAAAGAGACTGGTTGCCTCGTTATTCTCATCCTACTTGGAAAAAAAATATCCATCAAGGGCTATTATAAAAGTATTTCCATCTGCAAGAACAATCTGCCACAGCATTGGTGGAGTTTCCTGTTCTAGGAATAGAGTCTCACAAATACTGAGCAAAAGGTAAACAGCGAAGAATGGTAAACATCCTGTTCAAAATTTGCCAGCTCTAATAGGTACAGTAGATGACAAAGTTCTAATTTATCTCATTACATCCTTGGTTGGTTTTCTATTTAACTGTATTAAACTTCCACTTACCAGAATTCAGTCATTGGCAATGGTAGCTGATGGTAGGCTTAAATCCAAGCAACTCCTTAGCCCGAAAAAATGAAGCCATATTTTGTTTTACTGCTAGAATAAGCCTAGATTCACTACCCCTAAAAATGTTTAATAGTAGTATCATACAAGGAGCAACAAAGCATGGACATCTTTTACTGCCAAGTATTAGTTGGGCTTTTATCAATTCAGTGTGAAAAGCCACAGTCTCTCTTGGCTGGAAGACCAAAGCCTCTTCAGCAAAAGAATCCCAGCCATCCTCCTGCCCATCACCAGGTCAGCCCTGCCCCTGATGCAGCTGAGGGCTATGACTGCCAGTGCAATAATGGCGGGGCAACAGTGCAGACCTGCTGCCTCCACGGATATGGCAGATGATCACTTTTCAAACCACTCTTCCACCACCCTCTGGAGTTCAGATGAAGCCCATCATTTACACTAATCCTGTCTCTCTAGTGAAAGAGCTGCTGCTTCCAGGGTTTCAACAGTCAACAAAGAACTGAAGTTTGCACAAGAACACCGGGGTTCTCTATGAACTAGACTCGAGTCTTTTTATACTGAGAACTAAGAAAGACTCATCAGCCAACTGGTTTAGGGGACATCTACTTAGAACATTCTAATTTAAACACTAAGGTTGATTATAAACATTATGGTCAAATTATAAGTAAGATTAGCCAAATTGGACAGTGGTAATGTGCAAAAAGTATTTATAAGAGTCTTTCATTCTACAGAAGGAGTTTATTTTCCTTTTTCCTCTTATGAAGAATTTTGGATCCAGAGTGTAACTATTTATGTAGAAGGAGAAAAAACAAAACCAAAACACCCCCAAGAGAAACATGGCTCTAAGGAAAGACAATACTAGACAGCCAAGGGCAACTGCATCTTAGTAGGAACTCTACAGACTATTAAAATCTTAATCTTATAACATTCGTTCTTGGCCCATCCTACTTAGCATCTCTCAAGACAATCCTCTAATTCAACCTCCTCCACAGAGACACAGTGAATGAAGAGCAATCTTTGGCTGCAGTTTCCATTAACTTCCTACATTCCATTGTCCTAATTTGTAGGATGCATCTCCAGTTAAGCTGTTTTTCCTTTTAACTCTGGGATTTTTTGTGCTCTGAAGCAAACTCTGGAGATTCCATTAGCTTCTTAAAGAGACTATGATTGTAATTTGAGCACATACATCTAATGCATTGAAGTCATAGGATACAAATCCCCTCCCTTTTTCTGCAATCCACAAAGGGAAACGTGATGGAATAAAAGCAGCTGAAGAAAAAGACATGACACATTTTGTACTGCTTCATACTTACTGTGCTCTGTAACTGGTTTGTTTCTTGTGCCTTAGGTGAAACATTATCTTGTTCCTCTTCTTTTGGAGCTTGGGCTACTTCATTCTTTTCTTGGGCTTCTTCCGTCAGGGTCTTTGTCATTTCACTATTCCCTTCAGCTGGAATTTCAGGTTGCCCACTTGTGCTTGTCTCTCCTTGCACACCTCTTCCACTACATTCTGGCTGCTCCAGTGGTGTCTCAGTTGCACCAGTAGCTGGACTATCCTCTACTGGCTCCACAGAGCTGCTTGAACATGCTTTTGAATTTCCAGCATTTTCATTACATCTGCTGCCTGATGGACAACTTCCATGAGATGCATGAGGGGAATCATCTTCACTGTCATCCTCTGAATCCGAACTGTCACAATCATCCAGTCCTTCCAACCCCAGCCTGGCACAAGCAATGTGTTACACATTAATATTCATCTATTTGAACCTTTTTCTTTAAAACAAAGTAATTCTTTTTATTGTCACATTTCTCTTTCCAAACCTCACTTCAGAGAGATATTGTGAATTACTCCAGTTACGATAGTTTAGTAAATGGAAGAGCTGCTAACACCAAACAGGACCCAACGTACTCAAAAAACCAGGTATTTTTTTACAGCATTCTCAGTACAGAAATGTGTGCTACCTATTGCTACTTGAAACACTGGAATCATTAAGATTTCCCTTGCATGTTACATTAGGTGAAAGAGACCTGGAAAGAAAAATTAAAAAAATCTTTTTTCAATTCATTGTAAGTTTAATTCATTAATGAAAAAAGGACCACGGGAAGTAGTAGAACATAACCATATGAAAAGGGTTTATTTCAAATAAAGTTTGCCTGCTCCAGCTGGGACACAATTATATGAACACAGCAACATTTACTTCGAGTTCTCCAATTTAATCAGTTCAATTTTCCTATTCCTATTGAGGTCGACATCTCAGATAAGACATTGCTCACTCGTATGTATCTAACCTTTCATCCTGTTCAAGGCTTAATACTTGAGTATAAAACCAAGGCATAATGCTTACCAAAAACATTTTCTTTTTCGAGGTTTGGTTCCATTCTTTCCAGGTTCACCTGGACGCTTCTGACTACTGCTGCTCTCTGGTGACACCATTTTGCTTGAAGAGGCCTGCAATCCTTTAAAACGAAGTTAAAAGTCTACCTCATCAGTACACAATTCATACATTTTGAATTCTACCTTTCATTTCAGATGCAGTTTAAAAAGCTAGCTGAAAATAATTGATATTGATGTCATATGAAGGACTCAAAGATTCAAGACTCTGTAGCAGCAAAGCTTTTCTACATGGCTATACTAAGGCAAAAAGTGAATTCAACTTGGGAGTCCTCAACTGAACTCACAGGTTCTACATCCCATTCAGCCTCAAGTTTCACTATCAAGCTGCCAGCAAGGGAACAATCCGTGGATATATAACTACAAAGAACAGTGAGAGAAATAAGGTGTTTTCTAGTTGGATACAATTTCTAGTTTTTACATTTATTTTCCAGTTTTCTGTTAATATTTTATCATTTGACTGAAAATGACTGTGGAATTCTTACACCTGAACTAGCAACACTTAACTTCACCGAATTTTGCTTTTATAATGAGATAACACTGTAGCACAGCAAGATGAAGCATCACTTCTCTCTGTGTTATGCTGTTCAATACAATTTAAGAGAACCAGCAGACAAAGAGTTAAAAATCAAGTCCAACAAATTTTACTGGAATTTAAAGTTTCATTCAACTGAAAGTTATTGTCAGAATTAGGGGGTTTTCCCCATTTTCATACTGGAATGAGGCTATAGGGACTTCTAATTTGCTTTATTTTTTGAGGAGAGGAAGTGAGGTTAAACTGCAATACCTTTAAGGACTGAGTCTTCCAGTCTCTCAGCCATTTCATGACACTGCTGCTGATAGTCTGGGTTGGTGAAAAAGTGCTTTGGCTCCGCAAGTTTCCGCTGCAGCCTTTCCAAGCGCCTCTGCTCCTTCTCTGCTTCCCTTTCTGCCTGCTGCTTCACCCATTCAGCCATCCTGCAGGTGACAGAACCATGAAAATGAGTGTTTCCAGCATTTAATGTAATATCAGTTTGTTGCATGGCAATTACTGAATGCTTCTACCACCTGCTAGGATGGGAAACAATGGGAAAAGACAACTAACAGCACCCAGGAGAATTACTGAAGGAATATATAGAGATTCTGCTACAGGGAAGAGAGTAAAGTTTATTTTGGAAGCCAGAAACAGCAGTAAGGTCACATATCCCCAATACCACAGTCTGCAGCTTCAGAGAGAACTGTGAGAATTCCAAATAAGAATGTCAGAGGTGCAGACCACTGAGAAGCAGGCTGCAGTGCAATCCCTCCTCTTCTGCACTAATATAATTATAGTGAGAAGAATCCTGCTGGCTTCCAGTCCATCTGTGTTTAAGATCTCACTTTTGCTCTTTTGTATTATTCAAAATAAAATGACATTGCTAGAACAGGCTGTCATTTGACATTTGTCATTTCCTAACAGTGAGCTACAAGGTCAGTTTATTTTGTAGTTCTAGCCTCTAAGAAAATGCCTTACGCTTTCTCATGGTTGACATCTCGAAGCCTCCTTCCACTGAGATCTCGGCAAGCCTCTCTATTTGTTGTCTTCTCAATCTGAGCACCAAGTGCTCGCAGCATAGACCCAAACCCTAAGGAAAGAGATATCAAGAATTAGCTAAGCAGAAAGAAGTGGAGGCAAGCTATTACACAACAAAAGAATTCATTATGGATAAAGAACACGGTGAAGTGACACCTTCCTCTCCCTCAATGAAACTGAAATAAAGGGTAGGTTGAAAGTTGCAACATGTCAGAGAACTGTCACTGGGTGAAACGCTGAACGACTGAGTGGAAAACCAAGGTACCCACCATTTACCACTCATCTTGGTTTTGTACTCCTGGTATCACACCAGATGGACCCCAGACTTGCTAGAACCTGTACAGCACTTCTAACATGAAAGCCTATTTCTGGACTCCCCCAGCAAAATGTTTTGAAACCTTTTTCGTCTCCAGATAACACTTTGCCAGGATATACTTCGCCCTTAAGTGAAGACTCCACAAAACTTAAACTTCCTTTTAAAAATCTAACAAAAAATAAAATAACTTTTTTAGAAGATAGCCTTAACCACTTCATCAAGATGATCATGATGTACGATGTTACGCTGGAAAGTCTCCCAAAACAGATTCATATGCACTCCTCAGCCACTAATTACTCATAGGCAAGACAGCGGATTTCTCTCACTTGGTTCCACCTTATGTTGTCTCCAGCTGGAGAAAGACACTTGTTTAACTACCTCAAAGAAACACACTGTGGATCAATACTAATATAATCCAACCTGCAATTTCAAAGTGCCAAGCACTGGTTTTTAACTAGAAGATGAACAAATCTATAGTTTTTAGTGCCCCACAAGTACCTTTAAGGAATATCACAGTCACCAACCCAAACAGCCTGCTGTATCATGAGGCAGAAAAAGCATTGTGTTGAGTTAATAAAACCAATGGCTGCCATTAGTGAGGAGAATGCTCATAGCTCATGAAATATACTACTCAGTTTTACATTCTGAAGAATGTGGACCTAGCTGCTACACCTAGCCAGGTGTGTTCCCAAAAATCAACAGCAGTGCATTCACTAAGGTAACTGGTGCTGAATTAGGTCTGATAAAATACTCAGTTCTCTTCTAAGCCTGCATAATCTGTACTCTGAGATCATACAAGTCCCAATAGTTCTGACCCGTTTTGTCTGCCTGATTTTATCAGGCTTTTAAGTTATAAAGTCAAAACAAAAGGAACCCTTTAGAAAGCAAACAAAATTGTTAAAGAACAATTTCAAACTGACCCCAGTGGCACATTACTAACACTGAGTGAAGCACAGAATGCACATCCTATGTCAGGATAACCAAAGCTGATGGACAATAGGTGCGGAAGAAGCACCCTGTATTATAAACTTCTACCATATGCACAACGTCCACGAATGAAACATAGGAGCCTAAGAAGCCAGGTACTTTTAAACACACTTTCAACTCTGAAGTCACTTAGATGCACTTTACAGATTTCTACTAACAGAGCTAAGCCGACCAGGGATGCGAAGAAGAGCTATGCCAGCAGAGCTGGCAGCTGAACTGCAGCTTCACTACTCAATTCTCAGCTTTGCATGCAGACTTTGGTTTCAGCTCAGAGACATTATCACATTCATCCACATTACAAGAGATCTAACATATCAGGACTGCTGCTATCAGCATAGACTAGAGTATAAGAAGTTTTCCAACCTCAGAAACTAATCCATAACAAACAGTTAAGCAACAAACCTCCTTTGCCACCACAAAGCCTTGGTTCCAGACTATAAACGGCTCCATTTTGCAACACATCTTCACCACTAGCCAGTCGCCCATTACACTTCACATACAAGCTTTCTTCAGGAATGTTCTAAAAAATAACAAAATTGAGTCACATTATGGCTGAAATCAAACATTCTTATGAAGAAATTCATGAAGGAGTAATGTTTGTTTCCTTCCTTACTACAGGAACAGAGGAGAAGCAAAAATCTTAAAAGCACGAATACCCTCTATGGTGCTTGTTTTAACTCCTATTTACTGAAGAAGTAAGCGCAGCCCTCACTACAAGAGAGATACTGAGTTGCTGGAGCGGGTCCAGAGAAGGGCAACGGAGCTGTTGAAGGGTCTGGAGCACAACTGTGTTGAGGAACAGCTGAGGAACATGGGGGGGCGTTTAGTCTGGAGAAGGCTCCGGGGGGACCTTATCGCTCTCTACAACTGCCTGACAGGAGGATGGAGCAGAAGGGGGTTGGTCTCTGCTCCCAAGGAACTAGGGATGGGACAAGAAGAAACAGCCTCAGGCTGCACCAGGGGAGATTCAGACTGGGTAATAGGAAAAATTTCTTCCCGGAGAGGGTGCTCAGGCATTGGAAGAGGCTGCCCAGGGCAGTGCTGGAATCACCGTCCCTGGAAGTGTTCATACACCGTGTAGAGGAGGCCTCAGTGCCAGGGGTTAGCGGTGGTCTTGGCACTGCTGGGGAGCAGTTGGGCTTGATGAGCTTAAAGGTCTTTTCCAACCTGTTGATTCTGTGATTCTAAAAGCCGTGCTTTGGGAAGCACACACCAAATGTTCAAACACTCCTTATTAAAAACAAACAAACCCCACCGGTTTTGAACTGTAAAGAACTTAAGACTGATACATTTTATACACCTACAACCTACACAAGTGCCCGCAGCACTCTTACAGCAAGCCCTCCCGCTCTGCTGAGCGAC
>NW_009935490.1:0-1803 GCF_000696875.1 Nestor notabilis | reverse complement strand
GCTTTCCCCGTGTGCGCCCTGGGGTGCGGAGCCCAGCGCGGTCTGTGACCCGGGGACATTTACCACCTGCTGGACCAGCGTGTGTCGACACCGAGTCACCGTGTCCGCGCTCGATGTAACTCGCTGCGCAGTGTTACATCAGCTGCCTCGCTTCTCGCGGCGGGAAGCTCCATAGGAAAGGAAAGGAAAGGTCCTTTGGCGTGTGGGTCCCTCCGTGCGTTCAGCGGGGAACAGGCCCGCGTGCGTCTCTGCCACGCATTGGCTTGGATCGTGTGTGTTTATGGTATAGAATCAGCTGGGTTGGAAAAGACCTTTAAGATCATCAAGTGCAGTCATGAGGGTTGCCAAGGCCAGCACTAACCATGTCACTAAGGGCCTTGTCTGTACGTTATTTTACCTACTTGCTTATCTTTAAAATCACATTTAAGAGTAAAAATTACAACGACAAAACTCCAGATCGAAGCTGAAGGTTTTGAGTGTTTGGAGAGTGACATGAGATGAGGAATTAGAAGTTGCTCGTTCACTTCTGGGTGATACCAGATCTGAAATCTAACAAAAATAATCTCAGGTAATTGTAGTATATAGAAAACAGTGGTTACAAACAGAGAGACCACTGTGTTCAGAAGCATTCTGTGAGTGTAAATGGCTTTTAGTTAAAAGCTGCCTGGATTTCTCAAGTTACGAGGTGAGACGTAGTCCAAAGACTTTGTTGTGACTCAGCGCACACCTGGAAATGCCATTTTGATCATGATACTGCTTTTTCTGCTTTTGGAGGATATTTTGCGTCCCTTATATCTGTTTGTGGCTCTCATTTTATAATGGAATTATATCTGCATTGCATTCACATTGAGTTGATTTTCTCCTTTGAAAAATCCTGAGGTGTCTGATGGAAATTACTTAGTTTAGTCCTT
Source organism: Nestor notabilis (assembly GCF_000696875.1). Taxonomy (NCBI): domain Eukaryota; kingdom Metazoa; phylum Chordata; class Aves; order Psittaciformes; family Psittacidae; genus Nestor; species Nestor notabilis. The sequence continues at coordinate 892 of NW_009935490.1, read as the reverse complement.
GGAAAAGTATTTCTTAGTATAGCTGTGTGTCCTGAGAGCTCCAAATAATGCAGGCATTTAATTTCGTCTTAGGACAAGGTGTTTACAGGGCAGTTTCATACTTCCAGGCCTTGGGCTTGTTTCCCTCTGTTCTCCAGGGCAGAGACGTGGTGAATGCCGCTGGTATTCCATGCTCCTACTGGGAATACAGGCAGCTGTATATTACGACACCTAACAGTTTGCCAGTGCCTTGTGCATTTGGGCTTGATGGACATTTCTTTGTTACAGTTCAGTTTGTCACAGTGTTATGTTGGAAGTTCAGTTACATAAGCCATTCTCTTTTATCAGAGAAGAGAATTCAGGGCAGTAACTGTGCCAGTTTAGGAAAAGGCATATAGACAGTAAGTTAGAGAGTGAGAGGTACAAAGTGTAAACGCTTGGCTTGGGCATCCCTTGCTGAATGGGCTGTGCAGTGCTGGCCTAGGCTGTAAATGGTATTTAGGTGTATCATAGAGTGGTTTGGGTTGGAAATGGCCTTAAGGTCATCCAGTTCCAATCCCCTGCCATGGGCAGGGACACCTCACACTAGACCATGCCAACCGGCCCTTGAACCCTGCCAGGGATGGGGCAGCCACAGCTCCTCTGGGCACCCTGTGCCAGCGCCTCACAGGGAAGAGCTGCTTCTTAATATCTAACCTGAACTTCCCTTAAGTTTAAACCCATCACCCCTTCTCCTATCGGTACAGTCCCTGATGAATAGTCCCTCCCCAGCATCCTCGTGGGGCTGTAGTCTCCAACTATCTTCTCATAATCACGGACTGGTTTGGGGTAGTGGAAGGGGGCATGGGCCGGGGCCATGGGACTACATGTCCCAGGAGCGCAGTGTCCGTCGCCGCCCGCCGCCTGCGCAGTG
>NW_009935489.1:0-341 GCF_000696875.1 Nestor notabilis | reverse complement strand
GCTTCCTGCTGGGGTTCAGGGGCGGAAGAGCCGCCTCCGAGCGGGGCCTTGGGCGGAACCGGCTCATTTTGGGGGATGTTGTCACCCTGTTGTCACCCCCAGTGAAGCCAAGTCCAACTGAGCTGGGATCGCACCAGGAAGATGCTGTACTGGGGATGCAGCCAGTGCTAAATCCCCCTAGATTTGGCCCATCCAGCATCACGCTGTGGCACCGTCATTGGGGTGAGCCGGGGGTGCTGCGTTCCCCCCAGCACCGGGATCAGGGTGTCCCAGCATGGACATGGTGGCCAGGCTGAGGCAGCCCCACTCTGCAAACATGGGCTGGTTTTGGTGCTGGGTGG
>NW_009935488.1:30637-32273 GCF_000696875.1 Nestor notabilis | reverse complement strand
GTATATGTCTATCCCTTTTTCCCCAGAACAATTAAAATCAGAACTGCTTGATTAGGGATAGGCATGCTCTGGAGGAGACCCTGTCCTCACAGTTCTCAAGCCTTTATTTCTCACTGTTTTTCCTTTTGTCCCTGCCATTCTCAACAATTCCCTGAATCCCAGAGAGATTTTAGGCTTTATCTCTTGAATTTGTCATCCCAGAGCCCATCCACGTCCCAGTGGAGCTCATAGATCAGGTGCTCTATTCCTCCTGCATAAAAACTACCTCTTTCTTTTCCTGAACCTCTTCAGCCTCCACCCCACACTGGTGCTCCTTCTGTTTCCAGAACAGCCTTCTTTCCTTGACCTTCTGTCCAAGAATCTCCCCAACCTGTGGCACCTTGCATAGCTGCTGCTCAGCCCCTCTGCTTGGGAGGAGACTGCGGCTGACTGTTTCTTCCAGTTCTCCACCACCCCATGCACAGGCATCACTGTTATGCCCTTAGCTCTGACTACCCTTCTCTTAAGTCATTGCATTTTTATTAGCTGTCCACGTAGAGGCAAAGTCTTGCCTCCTTGTCTAGCCAGCTTTTCACAAAGTTAGCACTGTGCTTGCTGAAATCAACCCAGATGGGAATCCAGGGGCAGAGAAAAAGAATATGTCTGAGGAAAAACTAGACACATGCAAGTCCTAATTAGTTTGTGCGGCTTCAGCATTTTATACTTGCTATGCAGATGTCAAACACGTTTCTGTTTCCTTTCTCCTCTCCTAGGTATCTCCCTTTACTATTCAACCATCTGCTGGAGTAATACCTCCTTTGGGTATATGCGCTGTGTCAGTTCATTTCACATCACTGCGGTGCCAGCGTCTCCACACAGTATTAGAACTAGAGGTAGAAAATGGAGAAGGAAGGTAAGGGGAGAAAACGTTGTTCTGCTTTGTTTTCTTCTCAAGATTCACGTGTGATTTTTACCTTAGGTAGTTTTATCTCTTAAAAAATATGTATCAGGAACTCGGAGTGGGGTTGAGTATCAATGAACTATCCAATAGCTAATATTGCTAAATAAATGTAATCATCATTCTTTCCAGTATGCTGTTGCATGTCTAGTGCATCTCATTAGCAATAACAATAGACCATTTGTGTGTTTATTTCCAGCCACCTTCCTGTTTTTGTTGAAGTTCAGGCCCCCCAAGTGTGCCTGATATCTAGTCATCTAGTATTGACTGAAATTTATACTGGAGTTCCTGCCAAAGCAACCAGCAAACTCTTTAACCAGAGACTGCTGCCAGCCAAATACTTATGGGGAAAGGTAAATACTTTTCTAATGGATGAGGAATATGGCAGGGATGGAAATTGCAATTTCTATCAAAATACAGATAATGATTACTCTTAAAAGTTTTCCTGATGTATCTTTTGAATAGTGATTGCTGCTTACTTGCTTATGAGCAAAACTTCGATTTGAGACCAGCCTTTATGAAAGATTGATGTCAATATTCTCTTAGTCTTTGTGGATCATCCCTGGGAGAATGGGTGGGCAGAAATAACATGTAAGCTACCAGAGTATTAAACACAGTACCGTGGCAGTTTAGGGTCAGATTAGGACCCCAAAATTTAATATCAGTACGTAAGATGTCATCTGAACTCTATTCTCAGTC
>NW_009935488.1:0-30606 GCF_000696875.1 Nestor notabilis | reverse complement strand
AGGAAGTTGGTCATGAGAACAAGTATGTCTAGTGCCATTTTGGGTGCTGGAGACAATTATTCCTGACCTCCAGGTCGGTCTCACTCAAGAAATGTGGTTTCTTGTGAGTCCTGTCACATCAGCCAGCCATGCATGTGTATAGCTTGGCTAACCTCTGTGCCTGTGTTTAGGCAGCTGTATCCTATCCCATCTATACAGTCAATGGAGTTCAGAGAAGTATTTGGTAAAATGGACACCTACTTTGGTCTGCATAATGCTCTCCAGCACATACTAACTGGATGTCTGTTGGCTACAACGGTAATGTTGACACCCACTACACATACACTTAATGGACTTTGTAAGCTGAATATTACTGTTGCTGCCTTGGTCATTCAGATCTACTCTGACAATCAGGGTTCAGCTCAGTTGCTTATATAAAAGCATTCAACACCACCCAGGATGGCCTCAGGTACTTAAGGGGTCCTAACAGCATGCGGATGATATAGGGCCTACAGAAAAACCTTGTGGAACAGGTGCAGCCTTCCTAGAAGGAATATCCACAGCATTTTATGTGGTCTCTGATGTTTATGTGTGAGCAACCAAGTAACCCCTGGATTCATACCATGTGCAGTTAAGTCACTTAGTCACCAGGACTGTCTTTGTAGGCCACCTCTTAAGTCAATTGAGAGAGCTGGGGCACCTCTAGGATCCTGCTCCAATGCCAGACATGCTGACTTCACCCTGGGAGGGCTCATGACTGAGAGGAAGAGCAGAGGCTCTGTTCCCAGCCCAGATGCCTCATTTGGGTACCTAAAGTCATTTGGAATGAATGTAGACATGAGGATTTTATTAACCATAGATGAATTGTAAAGCAAGCCTCAGTAAACTATATACTTTACTACCTGAAAGTGTCCTAAACCTCAGAATCCCTCAGTCTGATAGTCTTCTTTGATCTGAAGAGAAAATCTGAGAAAATCAGTTGGCTGAATGCCTGTCCTTTCTGTTTGGCAGCTCATTGGAAGTCAGGCAGCTTTCTGCTCTGCCACTGTCTCCCCAGCCAGTGGCACATTAGGCCCAAATGAAGAAAAAGAATTCTGCATAGAGCTGTCAGCTAACATTCTGGTAGGTTTGAAAACTGATGCTATTTTATCAAAATGGCAACACTGGCCTTCTTATCTTGACTCCAGCTGGCAAAAGGAAGGGTTTCTACATACAAAACATAATGCTTTTTCTTCTGTACAATATCTCTGAAGCTGCTTTGCTTAGAGGTATCATGGTTGAAGACAAGAATTAAAGCAGTCCACATGGTATGCAATTTTCTACCCTGCCTCTTTGTTTCTCAATTGTTCTTGTTTTCTTGCTTTCTTGAATGCCTATTCAGTTACTCCTAATGCGTATCTTTTTTCCTGGAGCATGCAGATCCTCACTTTAGATTATTCCAAATGAAACGGAGAAGACTGGCATAGATATTATCATAGAATGATTTGGGATGGAAGGGACTTTAAAGCTCATCCAGTTCCAACCCCCTGCCATGGGCAGGGACACCTTCCACTGGATCAGGTTGCTCAAAGCTCCATCCAACCTGTTTGGGTTTGTTTGGTTTTTGAGATGTGTGCTCTTATCTGTAATGCATTTGCTTTTCTGAATGCAGTTGGGCTCATGACATTTTGACATTTGAAAACTTAAAAGGGGCTGTTGGGACTAAGAGCCTGTAAAATAGGGCATAGGCTGCAGAGTTTACGAACTTCAGGACTTCAGCCATAGGCCTAAATTAATGCAGCTAAATAAAGGATCTTCTTATAGTATGGTGTATTAGTTCCCATTACAGCTACTGGAGGGATGACTTTCATTTATTAGCTTAAAAGCAGGTGTTCAATACTATCAGAGATGCCCTAGTAGATACCAGATACCCATGTGTCTGGCATATGTGGCATAGAATCCCAGTAAATGTGAGCCTTCATGGAAAGCTCAACAGGACACACCGGGCGTCTGAAAGGGCATTCTTGCGTGTGGCTGGGGAACTGAATGCCATCCAAGCCACCTGTCAGAAAGGTGAGCTAGATGCCTAAGAACCATTAATCAGTGGAGATGTAGAGCTCATGTTTGGAGTTCATCTTTATAGATGAACTCAAGGGTTCATATTTAGGTAATTAACATTTAGATGTCTGAATGTGGAGTTAAATCCCACTCTGTAATTTTATGCTGGATGCACTGATTCATGCATTGATAAGGCAAAAGAAAATAGTAATGTTGAATTATCCAGAGATTGGGCCACATAATTCATCTTATAAGTCCAGCTTTAGACCCAGGTAGAAATAAACCCTTGGGTTTGGAGGACTATTTAAACATAATGAGAAGCAATTAATGCTTAGAGCTTCAACACTTGCAATATGGGAAATGTGTCAAAAATCACTAATGGAACACTTTTAGGCTTTTAGACTGATGTGGGTACAAAGCCAACAAACAGTCACATATTTCTTTACCTTGGTACTGCTTTCTAAGCAACTCTGATGCTGGCCGAAAATGCACTTAAAATGGTTCAGTAAAACTTTTCACATTTCTGTTATAGTTCTGGTTTCAATCCAGTGAACTTTATCCACGTTTTCTAAATAAGTTTCTTAATGAAGCTGCCTTTCCTCTGTGCCATTTGCTTCATTCGCAAGGAAACTTGACTCTTTGGCTTTCAGGGTGAGCTGAAAGACCTTGCCCTTTCCTGTAGCATAGAAGATATGCTTGAACCCCTCTTTCTGAGCATTTCTGGAGAAGTGAAAGGTCTGTGTGTCACCTACTCGGTACCTTCTGACAGCGGAGCTGCCAGGTAAATCAAGGGTTTGCCCCTGAACAGAACAAAAATTACTTCGTCCTAAAACAAAAATACAATGGGAGAGGGGAAACATCTATGTAAATGTCATTCCTCCTCCTGCTGTAGGCAGCAAGGACAGTAAGATGTGCTGGGACAATTCACTGAAGGTGCCTATGTGAAAAAAAGGTACTGGGTTTACACCCTAGCCAAATTCATTATCTTCATAAGCCCAAGAGAAGACTGGAGAAGAGCACTGCTCCCCACTGTTTAACTGAAACAAATTAAACTAGCAACTATGAATTCATTAATTCATGAATAATAAACTGATGTGAAGTCAACTGCACAACTGCCCTTAGTGGAACTCATGTTTATGTTTTGTGTCTGTTCTCCCTTTTGTTCCTGGGACTTGTAATTTACCGGTTGCCTTGATTCTTTTGTGTATAAAGAGCAGGAAAAATTACCTTTCTCCCTGGTAACTAAAGAGTGGGGCCTCTGAAGTCTCTCACATGTTTGCGTAATAACTATTTTCTATAATGCCAAAAATTTGTGAATTCATCTCTTAGATGTGAATTTAGAATTACAGAATTATACCCAAGATCCTGTATTTTGGACCATTAAGTTTTGTTGTTGCATTGTAAGACATGATGTTAAAGAGAGATGAATATACTTCACTTTACCTTGGTTTGTGACTGATTTTTGGTTTATTTTTCTGATATATAGCATCATTACTCTCTTTTGGATTATGCTTATCGATTAAAAAAAGTAAAAACGGCTTTAATTTGGTAGGGTTGCATATGTTATACATAAAGATCTTGCTCAAAATAGATCTTTGCATGAATAGAAGTGAAAAAATGAAAATGCTGATGACAAAAATTGTAAGGTGCATGGTTGTGTGACACTGTTCAGCACAACCACACTGCATATTGCACACTTTAAAATTACTGAAATTACCTGTGGCATAAGAAAATAAGACTTACGTTTTAATACTAATGTAATTTTTTCTGACAGTGATGAAAAACAAATGCCACAAACTCTGTGTGATCTTGTTCTGGACTTTGGATCTGAAGTTGCATTCAAAGACACAGTAAAACGTCAGCTAATACTTACCAATCATACTGGAATCAGTGCTCCATTCAAACTAGAAGCTGAGTATTTTACTGGCTACTCACTTACTCCAGAACAAGGAATCTGCCCGTAAGTCTTGCTTTTCTGCATAGTGACTCCAATACTAATTCAGGTCTGGATTGAATCTGAAATCAGGATAGAGTGCTATTGCCTCCGTCAAGAGGTACACTTTCTGCAGTGCTCTGGTGGGGTTTTTTAAAGCTCTTACTCTGACTGTGGTAATGAAACCTGCAAATGAGATTTCCTGCAGAAACAGACAGCTCGCAATGCAAGAACAGAGGATTCTCATTTCACAGAAGTGGCTTTTTTACTTTTTTTCAAGTTCCTCAAGCTACTTGGTGAAAAGAAGCGGGCCCATCTCAATACATGCAGCCAGAAGAGCACGGTCAGGTATGATAACAGCTGTTAATCCCTTAGTGGACAGAAGGCAAGAGCCAACTGACTAAAGTGTTCAGTATTAAATGTGCCCGTCAGGCATGTTATTTGATTCTGAAAGTATCTGGCTAAGCCTGCACTGTTAAATGACTTAGTTCCTCAGTGCATTCTTGAGCTTGAAAGCACACATTACACAAGCATTAGGTCAAATTCTCTCTTCCTCCTGCTCCTTTTTAATCTCCCCACCCCCAAGCCCCTGCTTTCTGTCTCCCACTCTCTTCCTTTCTCCCTCTCTTTCTTCTTCTTTTCCTTGAAAACAGCAGTCTGAAACAAAGATGAGTGGTTCTGGTGATAGTTCACTCCCAGGATCACTCCCAGCACACAGGATGGATGACATGCGTAGCTTTTGGTTATTTCCCTTCTACAGAGTCTTCTAATGCCACCACAGCAGACTTTTCTCTCTCAAACCCTTTCATATACCTTCCCTGCTGTGGAAAGCTGCAGCACAACGCATCTATCATTTCTAATGCATTGTACTGAAAAACAATAATATTTGGAGCCACATGAGACCCAGGGAGGGGGAAAATGGGAGAAAAATCCTATAATGTGTGCTTGTGTCTTCTGTATCCAAAATAAAACTTGGACATAATTGGTACCTTGCCATAGTGTTTGGTATCTGTTACAAACACAGAGATTTTCAGCTGTTGAATTAGTACTTAATATTGGAAGAATGCTGTTCTGACTGATTCCATGCAAGCTTATTGATTTATAAGGCTAGGTGACTCAGAATATGGAAAGGCTTTGCTCTTTGTAATTCATTCTCTGTGTTGCAGAGCACACAGAGGTAAACAGACAGTTGTTTAGAATGACAACCAGTTACCACAAACTTTAGCTTATTTTTCTCAAACTGAGGGTGTTTTCATGTAACCATTTAGTCCTTTGCATATCCCCAAAAGTCTGGGATCAGGTTGCTGGAAGGAATTCCTTCTATAAAATAACCTCTGTGAGAAATAACTCTCAAAATCAGATTATGACCCACTGCAGAAGGGAACTTGGGTAAAGTGCTATGAATGTGGGTTGCATCAATGATCCCAGGTTTTTTTGAAGCCAGTGAGTTTAGGCTGGTTAACACCAGCTATAAAATACGGTCCTACATATTCTTTGAAGGACTTTGTTCCATTTCCTCAAAATTCATCAAATGCTTCTTTGCTGTGCTCCTTCAGAGTTTGCAGCAGCACTGCTGTCTCATGGGAAGGGAGTAGCTTTCCATATACAACCTTCCACAGGAACTCTGAAAGCCTTCCAGCAGCTAATCATAGAAATAACAGCTTACAACAATATGTGGGGAGAGTACCGCGATGATCTTGTCTGTAAGGTAGGTGGGGCTTCAGTTTTAAGTGAAGAGTTGCTATGGCAGATTTTACACCAATTGCATTTCCCAGATTCCTTTCTGTTAAAAATACCTTTTCAGCTTGTTGGGACTTGTGTAAAAATTCAGGGTATATATTGCTATACCACTACCTCCAATGAGGGACAACTGTTTCCTCGTACAGAGCATGGTTTAGTTCTGGGGTGACGTGTTGATCCCTTGGGAGGTTTCCATGTGCCTTTAAAATGACTGGAACAGTTTTGATTTATAAAATCTGTTTGGTAGCTGGCCAGTGCACTACTCTGCTCTACCAACATAATATATTGTGTTGTATGAAAAAGCCACAGGAAGGCTGATAAATGCAATCTCCTGCTGAGAAGAGCTTTCGTTAGCATATGAACTAGATGCTGTCAAAAGAAACCAATAAAAAACACTTGAAAATCCAATCATTTTTTAAAATTTTTTTTTTCTTTTTTAACCCAGAGAACTAAAGTTGTATCTTGATTCTAACAGCAACAATTTTCTTTTAATAGGTGGGAGACTTACCACCTAAATTAATTCCTATGCAAATGACTGTGAAAGGCTGCCCAATCTTCCTGCAGATGACAGGACCACAAACAAAGTCACCCATAATCAGGTACAGCACAAAATACTGTCTGAGAATTAAATACTGTTGGACTATAGCCAATATAAACACCTGTTCCCATCTTTTTGTGGTATAATGAGGTTGGCAAAAAAACAGCAAACCAAAACAGTACCTTTATGCACCTGGAAATGTCTGACATGGGTAACTCCGTCATGTAGCCATTTGCTGCCACTTCCAGAGTGTTCCATATGCCTGATTTCAGATGTTTATTTACCTTGAAACATCTGAGACAACTAAGAAACTGGAAAACAGAGACATTAAATAAAGCAGTATTGTACTTCACAGTATAGGCCACGGTTTGCCTGATAGCCATTCTTAACAGGCTGCCAGTGCAGCCAGATGTTTCCACTGTTAAACAGATCTTTAATGATTTCAAACATCCACTCTTATTTTCTCCATGTACTGACAGCAAGGTTTCCCCCCTCAGATTTGGGACTCATGTCTCTGGAGGGTCTCCTGTCTTTCGGAGGGTCCAGCTCAACAATCCCACTCCCTTTGGTAAGAATGACTTTTGTACAGCAACCACTGATGCCGAGAGGAGTCCATAGAGGGGCCCATTAACATGTTAAGTAATAGGCCTACTTGTTTCCTAGTCAAGATGAGGTTTGTAAAAAATAGTAATAATATATAAAAGCATGTCAAACCTGTTTTCTAACTTAGTACAGAACAATAATACATGTTGTCAGGTCTTTATATCCATAATAGTATTTATCATTATGGTATTACTGCCATGAATATTAGTTTGTGTCATGTAACTGTAAAGCAGGTAAGCTCCAGCAAGAGTGTAGAAGAATATATGTAATTGACTCAATTTGTTGTTATTATGAAATGGCACATCTAATCCTGATGTGCCTGGTGGGGTTTCACTCCTTGAAAAGATGGGAATTCAGGATTTTCCACCCTGTTTTTGTAAATCTCTCACAACACTAACTCTGGTTAATCAGATGTGCTACCTCCTTCTTCGTGGCATCATCTGGCTCTCCTGTGTTTAGTCTTTATCTCTTGAGTGAAACACTAAATGCTTCAGAGCAAAGGTCAATCACTTTTTTTTTTCCTGAATGCCACCAAACACATCTGCTTAACAAACAAAATGCTCGTGATTTATTTTAATGTTACTAACAGTATAGGTTAAGACCTAGAAGGTGGCCAAGCCATAATAAGAGCACAGTCCACGTGGTCTTAAATCCTTTCAGTTTACAGCAAAAATTGAAAGCTTAAGATATGCTTCAATACAAATCCGGTTGCTAGACATAAATTCATTCCTTGATATGCTGGTTCTCTGGTACCAGCAGAGATACAAGTCTTCTCAGTGACCAGAAGTAATTGTCCTTTCTCCTCTTCAATTCAGACATCCGCCTGGACTGGGAAGTTTACAGCCAAGAACGAGATGATAACAAACTGGTGGACCTGTTGATGTTCTTTGAAGACCCTTTTTCTCTTAAGGACACAGATGAAAATGAGACTGGACCAGTTGGTAGCACCTCAGAGTCAGAGATCATGTTAAAGTTGAATCAATCTGCCATTCCCTGCAGAAGCATTTATCCAGCTTTGCAAACCACCGATGAGGTCAGCTGTTGGTCTGTTTTTCATACTGCTGCTGAGATACATGATGGGTTTCTTGGCATGAAAGGTTGAAAACAATAACATGACATATAACTTGTAACTAAGAGCTGGATTGTTAAAAGAAATGTCAGCTCCTCTCACAGTCAAAAAAGCAATACATGAGCAGATGGCCATTGGTATCAGCAATCGTTTTCCAGAATGAGCTGTAAGCAAATAACTCTTCAGCTTCTACTTTTCTTAAAACTGTTAAAAAAGCTGCTGAGATACTTTTTAAAATACTGTCTTTGGAAAAGCTAATGCCATGTTTACATGAAATTGTTACGATGACTGAAACTCCTTAATTTGGGTCTACTTTTCTTCCATTGGTGCTTTCTAGTGTCAGTATGTGCAATAATCAGGGAGCAGAATCTAACCTGCAAAGTTCAAATTACAGCTAATGATATGGAGGTATTTACCCTAGTGCCAAAGTAAGATTGGTTCTGTTAGATGCTACCATGTTCTAAGAGAGCGTTACATGTGAAGTTTGATTATAATACGGCAATTTACTGTCTTGAAGGGCTGGGAGTGACAAGAATATATCATGCAGGGTATGTATATTTCTCTGGAAAAAGCTTTACAAAAAAGATATTAAGTTCTCATTTTCTCTGCTTCAGCTTAGAAGACACAGTTGTTTTGAATACATCTCTAAGCTTTCTTGTGAAACAAGGGAACATGATTGTTCTGGAGTGCTGGTTTGTATAACAGGCCAGAGATGACACAGCTGAGTGCTTCTCTGGGTAGAACAGGACCCAAGCATGCACATTTTCCAAGGAGTTCAGGAGCTGTTTCAGGACAGCAAACCTATACATGAAAAAATTAATGTACAAGACACATCCACATGTCCAGCTTTTGCGCCAGAAAGAAAGAAGCTGGAGCTGGCCGTGCTTACTGACTGACTAGTGCAGCAGTTCCCTGTTCGCTTCACTTGCATTCCTACTTCGCAGCATAACAGTTTTAACCATTCCCCACCCTTGTGTCCCTGCAGTCTTCAGGATCTGACAGCAAAGAGGAGGAAATCATCACGCAAGGACCTACAGTACACAAACTTGTCTCTATGCTTATACGACCTCATGAAGGGGTTCCTGCAGACAGCCCCTACTCCATTGCTCCAAGACAGATAGTAAGATTTTACATTTTCTTTGTGCTTAAATTTAGCATATTTCCTGCAGGACAGAGGAGGAGGAGGTAGCTTTGGTTTGAGATAGAGGCTACTAAACAGTAAGCTAGGAGGCTTTGGGATCTTGAAGATGACCATGGGAAGTTTTCAAAGTCAACAGAGAAAAGGAATTGTCCTACCTACATTTGAACAGTTAACTGATGACTGGAATTAAGTGTTCAGTTGTACTAGGCTCTCTAGAGTAGCATCTCTGGTCTTCTTACTTGGGTTGCCTTAGTGAAATGTGTGGCATTAGGTGGGTGGCATCCAGCATGAAGCTTTGGAAGGATGTCATTTAACCAGGGTAGATTTGCTAAGTAGATGTAGCAGAGCTAGCAAGCAGGCTGTTGCTCTGTAGACAACTCTTTCGGATAAACTGTTGTAACCCAAAGTGCTTCAAAAGTAACTGTGCAAATAGGGTCCAGTGTCACAATTCCTTAGGAATAAGATAAAGTAAAGACAGCACTGGAAAGATCTCACTGAGGGACAGGGTTGCCCAAAACATCAGTGTGTCAATTTTGATTCCTAATTATTAGCAAGCTTTTTGCCAAAGAGCTTCAGTTAGAAGTTAGAATGAGCTAAAGATTACATAAAAGAAATAATTACAGGGATGGCATCTCAAATAAATGAAGCCCACGGCCAACTCTGGGATTATTTGTGTTGAGATCATTCCAATGTGTGCTTCGTTGTGGAGGCAGCCTCTGTCAGGGCAGCCAGCAGTGGGGTTTACCCCTGTGGAATGGAGCATCAGCCTGTGGAGTCATTCAGGTCATTCTCTGCAGAGAGAGTTTCTACTATTGCTGCAGGAAGGTCTATTAGCCCAGGTGTTGTGCAGCATGGCTGGCCAGAGCTGGCTTAAGTCCATGTCTGAATAGCTAAGCTCTCTCTGACTGCAATGCACAGACCCTGCAGTGTTGTATGACATGACAGAGCTCACTGACTCTGCTCTGGCCCTGCTCGATCTTAGGCAGAGCTCTCTTACAATGCCCTGAGCAGGGGAACACAGTGGAAGGAGAGCTGAGCTAGTTTTGCTTCTACTGAGTGTAGGTCCAACAACAGCAAACATCTCGCCCAGTGGTCACATGAAAGGGGGGAGTTTGTGTCTGCACGGGAGGAGCTTGAAAGCGGTACACACCACATGGCCCCTGAGCTTACAAACTTGGCTAGACACGAAGTGTTTCTGTAGGGAGATGACGAAAGTTTTTCTGTAGCAATAGTAGGATTTAACCATGACATGCATAATGCACCTAAAGAAAGCAGATTCTATTGAACCAGTAAATCCCAGAAAATCCACGTTAGCTGACTAGCGCATTTGATTACATTCCCTGCTTTCACGTGAAATAAAAAACCAGCAAAAATTAAACTGAACTGTAAAATACCCTTAATTCATACTTGTAATTCTTAAATAAAAATGCTTCTTCTACCTGTGAGCATTGTCAGTCATGGGACAACCATCTGAGTTAGCCATGGAGTAAGAGTGGGCAGAGCTGGGTATTTTTAAAAACAAGCACACTTACATGTGCTTGTGTACTTAGAGAGTTGGTCTGTGACTACGCTTAAACTCTGTTGATGATAAAGAGTGGCTACACTGATGTTTACAGCTGAAATAATTGTCGGTTTTGTTGTCACTTGTCATTTTAATGCCAGCCTGAGCAGAGTCACTGCCCAGGAGACTTCCTGCTGCTTGCACAACTCAAATGTAGCTGCTGAGTGCTGAGAAGGATGCTTGCGCAACCCCAGGCAGCTCCCTGCGCTACTGAACAGTTGTCTCTCTACTGCAGGTGGTTCCAGGAGGTGGCAGCATCTCCGTTTGCATCTCCTTCACCCCACACGTCCTCGCACAGACAGTGACTGAAGTGGAATGTGAAGGGTTTGTGCTGGGTTTCATGAGCTTAGACGACAAGGTAAACTCGCTATCACAGCCAGGCTAAGGATCACAGAATCACAGAATGGTTTGGAAGGGAGCATAAAGCTCATCCAGTTCCAACCCCCTGCCACGGGCAGGGACACCTTCCACTAGAGCGGGTTGCTCCAAGTCCTGTCCAACCTGGCCTTGAACACTGCCAGGGATGGGGCAGCTACAACTTCTCTGGGCAGCCTGTGCCAGGGCCTCAGCACCCTCACAGGGAAGGACTTCTTCCTAATATCTGATCTACATCTCCCCTCTGTCAGTTTTAGCCATTCCCTCTTCTCCTGTTACTACATACCCTTGCTGTAAGACCCTCTCCAGGTATCTTGTCAGCCCCTTTAGGCACTGGAAGCTGCTCTAAGGTCTCCCCAGAGCCTTCTCCAGGGAGAACAAGCCCAGCTCTCTCAGCCTGTCTCCATAGCAGACGTGCTCCAGCCCACAGAGCATCTTCGTGGCCTTCTCTGGACTCGCTCCAAGAGGTCCAGATGACTAGAAAAGATGACTAGAAAATAATTGTTTCCCTTCCTGTAATTTATGTACCAGCTGCTGTGTACCTGGCCAGTCTGTATAAACAGTCCTGTTCCTGCTACCCTCTTACATCCTTCCTTAACTGGAGTTGTTCATTTGTTACATTTGCTTTGGAAGCATGCTGGGGTGGGAATGTCCTCATCTTCTTACATTGTCTGGTGCAGTAGAACCCAGACAAAAGCCCAGGATTTGAAACACTATCACAACATCAGGCTTTATTGATAACAGTAGTTAACAATGGGACTGAGACTCAGGACTGCTGAGTTCTGTTCCTGGCTCTGCATCCACCTTCCTGTGTGAATTTGGACAGCATCTCTCTCCTCTGGGAAACTTCCTCTTTCATAACTGCAGCTCAAAGGCTAATGGGAGGCTTGAATAATGTTACATGAATTGTTCTGCAATTCTCTGACATGAATCATTGCAAAGGTGCAAGGTATAACGAATCAATGATAATAGAATATTTAATAAAAACATCCCTGATGGTTTTGATTCCTGGAGGAAGAAATATCTGCTGTATTAATACCTTTAATAGTTAATATCTGTGGTATTAACCACAATTCAGAGTTCATCTACTGCTTAGCTTTTGCCTTTCCTTGTGTGTTACCATCATGCTTTACAAACAGGCAATACGTTGACACGCAGAATCCTATTTTGGCTAACAGTCTCCTGGGGTAAAAGCAGGGCTTGGGGTTTTAGTGCTATCATTTATACATCATTTCTAGTTTCAGCTTGCAAAGGCAGTGCCTAACAAAGTGCATCGCAGACACCGCTATGAAGCACCACAGCTACGAGTAGACTTGCAAGCTTTTGTAAGGCATGCTCTGTAAGTACCCTCACACCCCCGGCTGGTACAGCCACAGAATGGATCAGCCTGGAGGAAAGGGCTCTGACCAGCTCTGATTCTTTATGCTCAGGTTGAAAGTAGACATGGATCTTGACAGAGGAATGGTGTTCTATGCAGTGGCAAGCGATCTCGTGCCAGATTGTCCTGTGTTAGGAGTAAGTATTTCACGCACAGGTGTGTTCAGCTGGATTGTACTATTGCAAGAATTCAGAGCTGCATGCACCTGGTTTTTAAAATGCATCTTTATCTCCAGCAGCCTCATGTTGCAATTGTCTATATTGCACATAGGAAGATAAGTAAAACAAAAGGACCTCAAGTACTTTTCAGCCAGGAATAAGCAAAGCTGAGCTTAGCCAGTGCCTATTTTGTGTTCCTTTCTCTTTCTTTGAAGAGGAGCTTATAAGCAGAAAAATAAGTACTTAATTTCAGGATAAAAGGTCTGATAGAATGAGTCACTCAGAGCAGCCTGGTCCATTCCTGTGACCTTTGACATTGAAAGACTTTTTAACCTTATTACATTATTTATATATTGGGGGTTTTACTCAAGACATTTTGGAAAACACGAGCAGAAAATACCAGTTTGCTTTGGGGTAAAGCCCTTCATTTTTTTCTGGTGCAGAATGACCAGACAGACCAGCACAACCCTCTCCAGGGAGTTAAAACTAACCAGTTTTGAATCATTTCTGCACCAGGTTTTGACCGATTCAGAGATGACTCAGAGTTTGAAACTCATCAATTGCACTAAGGTTCCTCTGTACTTCAGGCTTCTTCTGTCTACGCCCTTCAGCCTCTCCAGCACAGATCCCCAAAAGAGCACCAAAACATCCCACAGCAAGAGGGAGGAAGAGGGACAGCAACCGCAACTTGTACTTTATCCACAGCAGAACATGCTGGTAGGCTCAAAAATAATAATCTTGTGCCAGAATAGATAGTTTAGTGTAACTGGTGTGTTAGTGTGGCCCATGTGAACCGCAAGAAAAACACAAACAGGCTAGAAATCTCCCAGTTTCAGGGCAAATAGTGGTATATCAACAAAAGCTCATTGCTGCAAGTTTGACCTCTATATTGTGGGTACAAAATGTTTTTCTGCTGTGGCCCTGGTGAGCTTTTCTCATCAACTCTGACCTGTTGCAGCCTCCTGCAGGAAACCCTGTGGTTTTTGGAGCTCACCTAAATCAATAGCCATATATATGCTGGACAAATTAGAAGATTCCCAAGGCTGCAGTCCCTTATTTCCCTAAATTAGATGCAGGCAATGCAAACAGAAAAAGTTGGTTTGTTTGGTGTCTAGACAATGACATTAAAGGAAACAAAGTCCCAAAGACAAGAATCAGCTGGGGCGCAAGGAATCACTAACAGCTGTATTTCTGAAGTGTGCTCCTCATTTTCCAGTGTTCATTTTGACATGCAGGCACACATGTGGGAAGAAAGAAGACTTGCATGTTTAAGATAGCTTTGGGAATACAGTATTTGTAACCTCAGGAATGTAGAACAGGAATTTGTCTTCCTAGAGACTGTTTCTCTGCTGTGATTTGGAGATCAGTTGTTCACCTTTACACTCCATATCTGTGTACTGGACTCATAGGAAATAGCTGTGGTTTTTCTTGAATTATAATGCTTTGTTCCAGTGGGAATTTGGTTGCTGGCATGACACCTTTAGGTTCCAGTGGGAAAATGTGCATCTGGATCTTTGAGCAATGTTTACTTTGGATTTCCTGCAGACAGTGTAGTCTTACGTGACGGTCATCTGAATTCCTCTTCCCACAGGTGAAAGTGTCATTCCACACAACTCTGGAGTTACTTATGTATCAACATTTGCCAGATACCCAGCTGCTTCCTGGATTCCAAGTGCTCCAATTTGAGAATGGAGAGAGAAAGCTGAAGTTTAATCAAAATCTTGTCATTGAATATAGTAACCGCACTACCCAGGTAAGATCTAAACCAGTTCTCTGGGCCCTGAGAGAGAAGGGGCCGTGTTTTATCAGCATCTCTGACTTGGATTGAATGTGCCTTAGGGTTTACTCAGCTTTGAAATACAGTCATCTCTAAAGTGTGTCATCCAGTTCAAGTGAACGGCCAGGGATTTGCAAATAGCTCTCCATTGAGGCTGCAGGTGATTCTCTCCATTGAGGCTGCATGTGACAGCCTCAATGGAGACGTCTGATGGACAGACCAGTTTTGGGTCTGCACCTTGGTGCCCCAGCTCTTTGCACAGCATGACAGTGATGGTGATCCAACTCGATCCAAGGGCAACATGCCCAGTCACAGTCTGACTCCCAGTGTCCTTCCGAGACATGGGGTCAGGACTGTCTCAGCGACCATGCCAGCAACTGAGTCACCAAGCATTGCCTCCTGCAGTACCCGAGTGCTTCTTGAGAGTCTCCTGGGTCTGTCTAACTCATGTGGTGTGGTCACATCCCACACACAATCTAAAGACCAAGCTCTTCCAAATGGAAAGCTATAAACCCCACAAAGTGTTCAGCAGTTCCAGCACACTGCAGGCATTGGTGGGGGTTTTCTGTTTGTGTTTTGTTTCGTACCAGGTGCTTCTGAGGAGTGATCTGTGTAAGGTCCGAGCATCATATCTAAGATACAGTCAATAGTAACCTTGGGCAATCTGCACAAATTGAATGATTCACAGTGGGTCATCTGCAGTCCTAAGGGACGTTGAGATGCTGTAATGTCTGCATCTCTAAAGAAAACCCAAATAACAAGTGAGGATGTTCATTCCATGTTATTTCATTAAGATCACAGTGTCTGGTTTGAAAACCTGTCTCAAAAAATTAAAACAACAACTTATTTCACTCAAAGCTGTAGAATGGGGAATCAACTCTATAATGAAAGAATACAGAGCAACTACTCTTGATTCAGTGCTTGAGGTTAAGAATGATCCACCTGCAGCAGATTCTGTTAAAGCTCTACAGAAATCAGGTGGTTTGTTCCTCCTTTCCCTTTCCTCTGTTTTGCAGCTGGTCCCAGTGACTGCATACCTCACTGTTCCAGTTCTGAAGCTCTCCTGCCACACAGTTCATTTCAAGAGGTGCTTTGTTGGACAGACCAAGATTGAACATGTCTTCCTGTGTAACAGGAGTGGCTGTAGAAGTTACTGGACTGCTTTGCTGGGTATTCTGTGTTTGCAATTGGATTTCCTTGTTATATAGTTTTACTATTCAGTGGTTTTATTTAGTAAGACTACCTTCATTCACCCAATAGATAGCCAGTGTATGATGATGTTGGCTGCAAACGTATCAGATCTGCTTCTGTTGTCATGTTCTCACTTACGAGGGCTTTTTCTTTTTTTGATGTCAGTGTATCTCTATTGCTTTCAGCAGTTACTCCAGATTTAACCAAAGATTGAATCACAACCCCTACAAGTAACAGGCGTGCTTTGCTCATTCACAATACAATCCTAAGAGGCAACAAGAAGCAGCATATCCTCATGTGTTTGGTTTGAGCTTCTGCCTAATGATGTTAAAACAGACGGGCTTCAAAGGAAAGAGGATCAGGGCTTTATGATTTTGACATGAAGGCCACTGATCCCCTTGATTAGGGGATGAAAACAGACACTGGCCACAGGCATAGAAAGCCTCTGACAGTGCAGGACATGATTTATTCGTTGGCTAGTGCAGAGGCACGTTGGTTTGAGCACGATATGCTGTACAGACTTATACAAACTCTCTTGTATTGCTTTGTTTGATTATTTGCCCCTCTCGCTGCAGATGAACAGAAAAAGCAAAACAACGCAGAGGTGTTTTCTGTCTCCCCTGCTAATGGTATTTTGGAGGCACGTGAAGGGGACCCACCTACCAAAGCAATTCTGCAGATCAGCTTTACTGCAAGGTACAGTTAACAGGACTGAGATCTTGCTGCTCTTCCCTGTCGAGCCCCAGTTTATGGTGTGTGTGGTCGCTGAAAGCAAAGAGCAGGTCTGCTCTGTTCTTGTGTTACCAGGCTGCTCATTTTGATTCTAACACATGCCAATGCTGGCCTCCCAGCTGGTAATTCTTCCACACAACCATGTTCTCTACACTGCTCCTATATATGGGATTTCTTTTGGATTTAGCACCCAGATTTTCAGCTTTGGATTAATCTACTTGAAATCATGCTGTTCCAAAAGTTGGCATGGCACATACCACTGGATTAAATCTCTTTCTTTAGGGCAACATCTTCAACAGCAGGCAGAGCTCAGGGCTGTAAGTCAATGCAGAGGCTGACACAACAATTGAGTCCTTTATACATGCAGCACTTTATTAGGACAGAAGGTGAAATGTGTCCAGAGTAGTTCAGAATTCCACTAAAGCACGTCTTTAACCTGCAGGAAAGCATAGTGTCTTTTGCAGCCAGTCTCAGGGATCTTTCTCATAGTTTATGTGGCTCCTCTCTAAAAGAAACTATTTGAATTCCTGTACTTCCTCCCTGCGTGTGTTCAGAGTAGCTCCTGATGAAGCAAACAGAGCAAAATGTTGTTCTAATGCAGTGATACCATTTGTTTTGCCCTTGCATAGCCAGGTGCAATGGTTAGTGTTACAGTCAGATGTTTGAGAAAGAAAAGCAACGATGTGTTTTTGTCTAGTCCAAAGGTTTTCTACACAGTAAAGATAACGCGAGCTGCAGGCAAATGAAGGTAAAGAATAGAGCAGATGAAAATGACTTTGTCCTGTAAACATCATAATCTTTGTCAAGGTTAGGAACTAGTTGTGCATGGCAGAGGTAGGCTGACAACACTGAGCTGCGTGGTGCGGTGACACGCTGGAGGGAAGGGATGTCATCCAGAGGGACCTGGACCGGCTGGAGACGTGGGACAGTGCAAACCTCATGAAGTTCTACAAGGCCAAGTGCAAGGTCCTCTCTGTGAGCCGGGGCAAACCAAGCACAAATACAGGCTGGGCAGAGCCTGGGCTGACAGCAGCCTGAGGAGGACTTGGGAGTGTGGGGTGATGAGAAGCTGAATTTTTTTTCCTGATGGGGAAAAAAGTTCTTCCCTGGGAGGGTGGTGAGGACCTGGCACAGGTTGCCCAGAGAAGCTGTGGCTGCCCCATCCCTGGCAGTGTTCAAGGCCAGGTTGGACAGGGCTTGGAGCAACCTGGTCTAGTGGAAGGTGTCCCTGCCCATGGCAGGGGGGTTGGAACTGGATGAGCTTTAAGGTCCCTTCAACCCAAACCATTCTGTGATTCCACGATGACCCGAAGTCTTTAATCTCTTTTTAATTAAAGAGATGCAACTACTGTAAGAACATTTGGCTTTTATTCTTGGAAGTTACCACATGGTGACATAAAGTTTAAGAAAGACAAAGTCTGTCCCAGTGATTTAAGGGAACTTTGAACACTGCTGCCAGGGAAGGCTAAAGAAGCAAACTGTAGGTGACATGAGCTACTGTTGTAACTTCGATCTCCCTGGCACATGCTGCGAGATCTTCACTGGAGCTACTGGAATCTCACTGGGATGAAGCCTTGAGCAGCTGCTCTAAGCTGCCCTGACCCTGCAGCTTCATGGACCAAAGACCTCCCCAGGCTCTGAGTGTCAAAATTTTATGTAGTGCTGCTGAATGTGCTGGAAGCTCTTCTTTTTGTCTGACAATCAGCAGGCTTGGAAGTGCCTAGAAGCAAAGATGCTGCTGTACAGTAGCCAGCTCGCCTGTCCAGCTCCAGACTACGCATCCCCCAGCACTCAGGACCGCGTGGCAACAGCAAATAATTATATGCAAGGTGTAAGGTAATTTTAATAACTCGCCTCCCTAAATGGGTCCTGCAGGGGCATCTTTTGTGAGGAGGAGAAAATAAAAGTTGTGTGGCAGAACAGGCTCTTGCCTCAGACCTTGACAACAGCCATCTCTGACACAGAGAAATCCCTCAGATGAGCAGGCTCTGGAGCGCTGCGCAGCAGCAGCCTTAGGTCAGTTGTGCTGTAAGACTTCCACTTAGCACAAAACTGCGCTTGCTGTAAGCTGCTTAAGAGAGTTGATGGAAACTTCTGTTTTGAATGCTGTCACAGGATGAGTTTTCACATCAAGGCAGTGCAGGCGTTTGTTCCCAAACACAAGCCCCCAGCAGAGCTTTGGTTTGTTTATTTAATTAAAATAGAATTTTTTAAGTAGGAAGATACTCAAGTTTTTCTTTACAACATGAAGTTAATAACCCAACATCTTTACTTCAGGTACAGACTGGACCATCCTCTCAAACATGCTCTATGTAGCTGTGGGCCACGACACTCTGAACTGATCCTGCCACCCCCAGACTCAACACCAGCATGAGAGACCGGTGCTTGTGACCAGAAGCAGTTTATGGCTTAGAGCACTGTTCTTCCCCTTTTCCTCCACAGAACTGCATCTCCCTGTAACTGAACTGTCCTTTTGCTCTGCATTTCAGAAGCGACATTCAATACAAAGCAGTCATGACTGTTACCGGAATACTGGGGGAGAAGCCCTGCAAGCTACAGATCAAGGGGCGAGGAACCTACGATGGAAGGTATGAAGACCTGTGTTAAATTTAAGCAAGACTCCGTGGGACAAATGTCAAGGTAACAGGTTGGATGCAGATGTGCCATCCACAGAGCCTGTATTGTCAGTTGGTTTAATATGGACTGGAATTTTAGCAGAATGTAATATCAAATTATGAGGGGAAAAAAGTTCACGGTACTTTAAAGAGAAGAGTCATAATTTCATTCTATTGCTTCTACCATTGTGATGAGTTTAACCACTACCCACAGACTCTGCAAAGTAATCGGTTTGAAACAGCAAAGCAGCCATGGTAGGAGTTAGGCCAAATCCCTTCGCATGCCTCCAATTACAATTAAAGACTGTTTGTACATTATAAAGTAGCTTTTGTTTTGCCTTATTTGTTTGACATTAAAAAAATATTGAGATATCATAAAAGCAAGAACAAGTGAATAGGCCAGCACTCCCCAGGTTGTTTCCCTCACATGAAAAGGGGAAGAGCCAACTTTCCCTGGACTTCCTGGAAAACGACCAACCTGTGTGTTTCATCATGCTTGGGCATTGAGACATCCCCTTCAGCTACAGAGGGAGGAACCCTTCTGCCTTTGAATGCATTCCCCCCACATGGTTCCTATTTACTCACACTTCTCTAAATGTTTTTAGTATTGCTCTAGCTAAAGGTCACTGAAATTCCCACTTCTGGGCCTGTTAAGTTTTCCACTCCCATCATATAAAAGGTTTTTGTTAATGGCAGTGTGTGTGGGGAATAGGGGGCCACCCTCCCCACCCCGAGGAGAATAGAAGATGTATGATCGTTGCCTTCTGCCTAGTTCAAACCAGATTTGTACTAGCAAGAACTCATTCTATACACAGGAACCTCGGTGTGAAAAAGGACCCTTGAGGATGGTAATGCCTCTCTGCAACCGCTAAATAATTTCATCTTTTTGCTCTAAAATACAGCCTGAATGATTCCTGGGTGAGTGGGACAGGCTGCAGCACGGGAACAGGACACTACCACACAGCTCTAGCTAATCATGGCTCTCAACTAACATCAGAAAAAGAAAACAAATATATTGCAAGAACCCAATTGTATTATTAAGTGCAAAACCAACAGCCAGGACAAAGAACTTTAGGCTGTCTTAAAAAGCTCAGATTTGTAACATGTCAAAGTGGACGAGGATGTTTCATTTTCAAGCTGTTAATGCTGAGTTTCAGTGATTGTAAGAGAGACAACAGGTAAGGGAGAACTTCACCAGATGAAATACATATTTGTATTAGCGCTGAGATGTCACTGATGTTTGTGTAGTGCTTGCAGTAAGAGTAAAGCTGAAATCTGTTTTATGTTAGGTAAGTAAATATTAATCATAAGACTCTCCTTTAACTTAAGAGTCACATGAGCTGTGGAAAAAGATGGGAAAAAAAGATGGAAAGGCCACTTTCAAGTCCTGGCTTGTAGCAATTCATCAGAACCTTTCTGTTCAGGCACCTCCTGTGTGAATTACATTCTAGTCCTTCACTTTACCCTCCCCCTTGGAGGCTTCAGAACAGCCTGGTTAGAAGCAGAAAGCTACAGCCCAGCCTCCAGAATAGGGACACCTGAGGGCAGAGCCCGTTTATGACTTGGATGGGACAGATGCAGTTGTAAAGGAACCAGTGTAAAGTCTTTGCACTGCTTTCAAACAAGCTGCTCCAGGCTTCTTGCGACATGGTGACATCTTTTAAGCCAACCCTGGAAAAGCCTTTTCACAACCACTTTCATTTTGAGTGACACTTTTAGACAATTTGTCATACAAAACCACTGTACCATAAAGTGCTTCTCTCTGACAGTATTCACAGAATAAAGGGATTGATTAAATTAGAAATATCCATTTGTAATCGCCACATGAGGGCCTGCACCTGATCTTCAGCTGGACCTGTTTCTGCTGTCAGGCTGCTATTTGCCAGTTCTGCATTTTCCCACCGGCTCAGTAGGTCTCTATGGATTACTCTACTTTGCAGTTTATGCCTAAAATTTGTAGATCTAGTAATGAATCCCAGAATCCACTTAATTTTGCAGTGCAAATCATTTGCTATTATTAGGGAAGGCAGAGAATTAGCTGTTGCGTTGTTTCAGCAGTAGGCTGGAGGTTAGTTCCCCGGGTACTCAAACACTGCTGCAGCGCCCATGCCAGTTCCGATGCACATTGACACCACGCCATATGCTCTGAAAGGAAAGAACACATGGGATTAAGAAAAAGACAGATGAGGTTTAGATCAGATTGGGGGTGGGAGAATCCTGCAATCCTAGATTCACAGAATGGTGTGGGTTAGAAAGGGCAGCAAGACATTACACAGCCCTCCCTAAAGAAGACCATCAGAAATTCATGTTCAAAATCTACCAGAGAGATGGAGAAAGCTTAACCCACGCTGATGGTTACTTCTGAGCTTAAGCTACTGACACACATGTGAGGCATTAAGGCTAATCCTGTTCCTCAGTGCTCACCTCTTCCCCCTGCGCTTCAATTCATTGAGTAAGGTGACAACTTGACGAGCACCGGTACAGCCCAGTGGGTGCCCCAGAGCTATGGCTCCTCCAAGGGGGTTGACTTTCTCCATTGGAATGCCCAGCTTTTCAATGCAGTACACAGCCTAGAAAGACAGAGGGAAAGGTTTCATGGAGATGCTCTCACCTTTGTTAGGTCTCAGCTCTCCCGCAACAGAGAGCTGAGAGGACTGGTGATCTCAGGCCTATATAAAAAGGGACAGCAACCTGTCCTAGGAGCTCCAGTAGCTTCAAAAGGTGTGTGCTTAAAATGAACTTAACTCAAACTATGTATGTTATTATTACACAGATTCCACATCGTTGTGTCAGCTGCTCTGAAAGTATTAAACAGTCAGTACTGAGAGGCCTGACTCCAGCTAAGACCATCCTTTCAACGGAAAAGAGTGGAACTAATTAGAAATCCCAAACACAGGGAAGTGATCTAAGCCCATCCACTCCACCTCAAACTGGAGCCCACATGCTTTCTGACAGGCACATCACAAATCTGTAGAAGACGCAGTATTGAAGCTTCTATCTTTCATCAAGGACCTCCAAGAGTCTTGCACGTTATTCACATTTGCCTATGTAAGATGTAGAACAAGTTAAATCTTAATTTGGAGTTCCAACTTAAACAGGATGATCACTTACCTGGCTTGCAAAGGCTTCATTAATTTCATATATATCAATGTCAGCCAGAGTCAGACCTATGGTTTAAAAAGCCAGGATTTAAAAGGAGGTATTTTTGCCTTATGACTATCTCAAAGAGAGTAATTCACTCACAGACTCCCTTTATGAGTTCTAGTTCTACTCCATTAATGACAAAAAGAGAGGCCTTGGCTCCGTGCGGGGTATCCAACACTTGCACACATGTTTATGTACAACATCTAAAGACTGCAAACCACCACAGTTCATGGTAGTTTGTTGCCGAGTTTGCCAAATTTCCTTAGATTAAGTGGGATGTGTTTGCAGAGGGATTAAAGCTCAAAGGGTATTTTGGGACTGAAAGATAAAACAATCAGTGAACAGGAGATCATCGGCTATAAAAGCTTGTAAAAAAACCCCAAAACGAAACCAAACAACACCCCCACCTGCACATGCTGGTCATATTAAGGAAAACAGCACTAAACAAACACTAAATCATGTGCCACATGTTAACTGTTGTTGAGACTGTGCAGGGGTTTAATCCTGAGCTTCTCAAAGGTGAGCAGATGACAATTTATACATGACTACAAGCAAACAATACTACAATAATCCGAGGCAAAGTCTCTTTTAACGTTTTGAATCTAAGTTCATTGTTCCTATGGCTGACTGCTGCACAGGCTTCAGTAATATAATCTTAAATTTCAGCCTGCAGATTCCGGTTTGCCTTGTGCCAAACACCAGGTGAGTGACAAGTGGTTCCTACCTGCCTTTTCCACAGCATCAGGGATCGCGTAGGCTGGCCCTATGCCCATCACATCGGGTGGGACTCCAACCACAGCAAAGGACCTGAGCACGCCCAGGACTGGGAGTCCCAGCTGTGCTGCTTTTGAGCGCTTCGCCAGGAGAACAGCAGCTGCTCCATCACTGACCTGGCTGGCATTACCTGTTGGAAGAGATCTCTTTACACCTCTGGTGTCTAAGCACACTCTATTACAAGGCAGGTAAACCACAGGACACCACCAGCTTAACAACAGAGCTGACCTGCTGTAGTGCTACCATCCTCTTTGAAGGCAGGCTTCAGCTTTGCCAAGCCTTCCAGGGTTGTGGAGGGCCTAATCCCTTCATCCTGGTGCACGGTGATTGTTTTTTGGTTGCCCTGATTATCTAGAACGGTGGTCTTCACTGGGACAATCTCAGTTTTAAACAGTCCCATCTGCTGAGCTTTCGCTGCTCTGTTAAAGAAGATTAGGAAAGATTAAAATATTCCGGAGGTGAACTGCAGGAGAGCTAATGTCAAGGAAAGCCGTTAGTAAGTGAATGAACTAAGGTGTGACTTAGTACATAGGTACAACATTGCCAAACAGTGGACAAGACAACAGGCCGATACCTGGCTCCATTCATGGGAAGACAAACATTATACTTCTGCATCATGGAAAACGTATGAGTAACTTTAATGGGCATTCTCCCCAAACCTGTTCTGTTCCCATGAATGCCGTTGTGACTGACCCCCACAGCTCACAGCATGAAGTTGTACTTGTCCAGTGGTACAGTCACAGCACAACTGTTCAAACACCAATTCTTATTTTTGAGAGTTTAAAGAGGGCGCATGAGCTAAGCCTCCACATAATGCTAGTAACTTCTGATAGGCTAAGGAATGGCTAAAGCTTCACTCATTCCTGGTTTTGTCCTACTAAAGAGAAGCTGAGCTCTGAACCATAGACCAGGTACAGTCTTCCGGCATTTAAATGCAACCTTTCAGCCCAAAACAGTTGCAGTGCTTATTGCATAGCTCACTGTGACTACGTAGAAGGGTATCACTTAATTTAAGCAGTAAAGGTGCGTTGAAGACAGGGTCTGGTCCCCAAACAGCTGAATTAGCAGAAGGGAACAAATGACATGACCAGACTGGTGTAAGTGGGCAGAATGGAATTAGCTAAATTAGAATTAGCTCAGGACACACAGTTTTAATCTTTCATATCAACAAGGTATTTTAAAAGCCTCCAGAGTTTAGAAGTTTTACCTTCTAGCAGCAGAGCACCCCTTACAGGGAATACAAACTGGAGACTGAAAGCTTGTTTTACTCCCTCATCACTTTACACTTTAACTAATCATAGAATCACAAAGTGGTTTGGGTTGGAATGGCCCTGAAAGCTCATCTAGTTCCAACCCCCCTGCCATGGGCAGGGGCACTTTCCACTAGAGCAGGTTGCTCTAAGCCCCGTCCAGCCTGGCCTTGAACACTGCCAGGGATGGGGCAGCCACAGCTTCTCTGGGCAACCAGTGCCAATGCCTCAGCATCCTCACAAGGAACAACTTCTTCCTAAGATCTCATCTCAATCTTCCCTCCGTCAGTTTAAAACCATTCCCCCATGTTCTGTCACTACGTGCCCTTGTGAAAGCTCCTCTACAGTTTCTTGTCAGCCCTTTAGGTGCTGGAAGCTGCTCTACAGTCTCCCCAGAGCCTTCTCTTCTCCAGGCTGAACGACCCCAGCTCTCTCAGCCTCTCATAAAATGAAAATATTTAACACTCCCAGGTAAGTGAGAGTTGGAGCAAGGAGCTGAAGAACAGATCAGTAACTCCACAGACATCCTGAGACCGAGGCCAGAAAATCACCCCCTTCCTCATGTGAGAGGTGAGGATCGCGTTCACATACCCTTTTGCGTTATCAGTAGAGTGTCAGTGAGAAAGGCTGGCATGCCAAGTTCCCTGAGAAGCAGGGCCAGAATTTAAAGGTTAACTGGCCTGTGCAGTGGCTTCCTTTTTAGATAAATAATTGGACCGGGGCGATGCTTAAACAGAGCTCTGACAGTTACTTTAACTCTTTGATGGCCATGTCTTTAACATGTTACCTGCTGCTGGACTGCCAGTACAGCCCCGCGGGTCCCAGGGATCAGCTGACTTTGGCAGTGATCTGACCTCAGAGGGAGGTTATGAGAGGCAGGACTGAACTCACTTAGAGCCAAACACCTACAGTGAAGACACACGACTCTTCTTGTAAACTCAGCCATCCTCTAGATACAGCTACATCTAAATATTCCCTCTTAGAAGGTTCCTTCTGCTTCTAACTCCCGCGTTCAGTTTCAAATGATACTGAGCCAAAGCCACTAGAAAAATACTGCACCATACATCCATTTCAAAAACCTCATGGAGGCTGTATCCTTTGGATGCTGAAAACAACATGGGGGCACTCACTGCCCAGGACTCAATGCCTGGTGGTACAGGCACAACATTAGTCTCACAGTCCCCAGTACAGCTCTGGACTTGGGTTTCCTCCTCACACAA
Source organism: Nestor notabilis (assembly GCF_000696875.1). NCBI lineage: Eukaryota > Metazoa > Chordata > Aves > Psittaciformes > Psittacidae > Nestor > Nestor notabilis. The sequence goes on along the minus strand of NW_009935488.1, from coordinate 5,391 downwards.
CCCGGGACATGCACCAATCTTCGCTCCGACCCTCTCAAGCTTCTTTACTCATCATTAAGATTTGGAAGGCAACATGAAGGCTGCAGTTAACTACTCGTAGGAAGTAGCAATGTGTTTTCTATCTGTATTTATTCCTAACTAAAAGGTTAAACAAAAAAAACCCCAAACACTTACTTTTGTTGGGAAGCCAAGGCAAAGGCATCTTGCTTCTTTCGGGAAACTCCAAACTTCTCTGCCACATTTTCTGAGGTTATTCTGGGAAAAAACGACATCAAAGAATTAATCTGGTGAGACACTAACGGATCTGCAGTTGGCTTCTCCTAAGACAACACAAACTACAAGCACTGGCTTTAGTCTCAAGCTAACTGCCGCCTTCTCAACCAAGAAATGCTTGGCAGAAGCAAATCCCAGATCAACTCTAGGATGAAAACATGGTTCAAATCCATTTTCCTTGCTCATTAAGCCATTGAGCTTAAGACATAAGACAAGGAAATCTTTCATCAGAGTTGCTGATCTCCTCCCATTTCACGTAATTCATCTTCTACCACAACCAAGGCAGATGCCGACACATACAGATCCAAGTTGACCACATTCATATTGATCTGGAACAGTACGGCCACCAAGGAGACAGACCATCTGGAAATCTCCTGAACTTTGGGAAGCGGAACTACTCACCCCATAGGAATCAGGCAATCCCTTGCTTTGCTGTTTTCCATCAAGCTGGAACTGATATCACCAGGGTTATTTGCACTTCTGAGGGACATGGTTTCCACACTAAACACAGGAAAAGTTTGAATTTGCAAACAGTGCTTCATAGTACATTTGTGGCTCTTGTGCCATTAAGACTGACCAAAACGCAGTGTCTTGACAATGTGAGTTGCTACTGTGCCACAGAAACACCAGTAATAAAAAATAACTGGACAAGACAGAGGCTCTTCAGTCATCAGTATCAGAATTACTATGAAATGAAAACAGATTGCTACATTAAATTGGTCCTTGTTTCACTGGAACAGAACGACAATGGCAGAAATTAACAGTTAATTTCTCATGTTTCTGCAGCTAGGAAGGAATTAATAAAGATTCCAGCACTTTTGTCCTCAAACATAGCAAGAAACCTAAGTTTGCAGTGAGATTGTCAACAACCATAAAAATGCAACTTACAGGTTAAGAACTGGTTGGCAGTGAAAGAAGGAAAGTATTAAGTGAACTGTGACAGAGACGCTTCAGTGAGTTACACCATTTGTATTTCACAACAGAAAAGAATTTAAGACATTGATCCCAGACGCTGCAACCTTTCACCTACAAGTGAATTAACAGCTTGAAGATATCCAAGTTTACTGCAGGAATACACAGCCATCACTTAAGACCAGTGAACAAGTCAGCCCAGACCATGAAGCCTACAATGAGAAGAGGGTTTGAATTCTACTCTGCACCACACAAACACACTCATGAAGAGTAAACAAGAAACTATTCCTGGAAAATACAAGAGAAGCAGAAAACAAGGGCTTTCCCCAAGCAACTTATCAGGAATTTAAACTCTGATATGGGACAGTGCATTACTTGGCTTCAGCTGCATCTACTCCCTGAAGGAAGGTATAGAATCAGGTATTAAATAGGAGCAAACCACAGCTTCTGGGTTTTGTGTTGTCATCCAGTACCTCTCCACCTACAGAGTGGGTGAGTCCACTCGGGAAGAGTGACTTGGGATAAACCCAACTCAGAAAAGTGATTTGTAACTTAAGAGATTTTGGTTTACCTTTTTATTCATTCTTCTGAAGTGAACATGCATGTGGTCACTAGTATTTCTCCAAAGCCAACCTAACATTTACATAATCCTCTACAAAATAAACACTTCTTATGATGTTGGACCCTTCATCAGGGACTGTAGTGGTAGGACAAGGGGCAATGGCTTCTACCTCAAACAGGGGAAGTTTGGATTAGATATAAGGAAGAAGTTCTTTACAGTGAAGGTGGTGAGGTACTGGAACGGGTTGCCCGAGGAACTTGTGAATGCTCCATCCCTGGTGGTCTTCAAGGCCAGGTTGGACAGAGCCTTGGGTGACATGGTTTAATGCGAGGTGTCCCTGCCCATGGCAGGGTGTTGGAACTAGGTGATCTTAAGGTCCTTTCCAACCCAAACTATTCTATGATTCTATGATATGACTGAAGCAAAGAACAGTATGCCTGCCCACTGCAGAAGAACATCTCCTGTAGGTCTGTAGAACAGTTATTAGCATGGGTAGGCCATTTATTTCCTTATCAAAGACAGCTGCTGGTCTTCTAAGACACTAGTTAATTGGAGATCAGATAAAAAGCTAATTGTGAAGGGTTCTTTCAGGGTCTGCACACAAGTGGTATCCTACAGCAAGGCCAGAGGACCCAAATAAAACAGGTTTCTGCATGCTTGTAAGAGATACTCAACTCTTACTGCAACTCCAGCGGACATGTCATCAAACCCAAAACTTCCAGAAGAAGTAAAGAATTTTCAAGCACTTTCCCTCCTTTAAGATGACCTGATCTCCTGTGAAAGTACTCAGCAGTCTCTGGAGATGCAAGAATTGCACCTGCAGCCACCACGTAAATTCAGGTCCTACTTTTAGAGTTTATTCACTCATTTGTCAAATGAGGACAGCATCTATTTCCCTGGGGGGAAGAGATGTGGTGGGAAGGGGTTTCCAATTCCCCATGCAAGAGCTCTTGCAGAAAGGGACAGAGTACCATAAAAAGACTTCCTTACCCACAGGCCAAGCCAATGTCGTACGACCCATTTCGGATGCCACCTGTAACAGCAGTGCAGAAACAGCCTTATTATTGTTAGGAGCGAAAGCATTTCCAGTCCAGCTGCGGTTTCATGAACGCCTGAGGCACCCACTGCAGGAAACAGGGCATTCCCTCCTCCCTTCCCCCTGCCACAACAGGAGACAGGTCAAGGAGCTGATGGGGCTGAACACTAACCATGACCTAACATGCAGAAAGGACCAGAGAGACCCTTCTAGAAGCTGCCTGATATGGAAGTGATGGTAGAACTCATCCTCAGAAAACCAAGTTACTTCTATAGGGGTAAACTGGGCCACTCAAGGATAGAAAAGTATTCAAATAGTAACAGTGACTACATAGTAACTAAATATTAAAGAGTAATAGTAAATAAATAGTAACCAAATTCCTATAACAGACATTATTGCTACTTTTACTGCTTGGACAGTGATGAACAGGAGAAAAGAGCACTTGGGGTGGGCAGGCATCGCCTCTGATCCCTTACCTGCTATATTGATAACAGCCTGTAGCCCAGAGGAGCACTGCCGGTTCACGCACGAGCACGGCACCGTCTCTGGAATACCACTAGAAAACAAGACAGTGCTGACTAAGACTGGGTGACATGACAAAACAAAGCTCTAAAGAGAGCATTAAACCATGTGATTAAACTTTAACCCTCAAGCTCAAGACAGATCCCTTCATGCATTTGTTGACCTATTTGGTCCTGCACCAAGAGAAAGCAAAGTTCATAGAGAATTTCCACACTTGATTTGCAAGTGGCTCTGCATGCTGTTTCTCCACAGGTATGTCTTCAGAAGGTCCTCTGTAAGCAGGGCCCTCTTGTGTGCCTTGTTCCTGAGCTTTGACTGGGGCCAGAAATACTGAAAAGCTCTGTAATATTCACAGCTAGAGGTGGGATGTGTCTGCACCTCATCAATTGGCAGCAGACGTTGGCTATTTAGAAGCTGGGATCCAGCTCAGTATAAGCCATTAACCAACAATGGGAAAGGAACAGAAAGAACTGAGACAACTCCTTGGTTTTGGGACAATGAGTGGAGGGAAGTGCAGCCTGGCAGTATGGAGAAGCAGCAGGTACAGCTGGGAGCCCACAAAACAAGATCTCCCAGTCATGAATCCCTTTGATTTCCCATTCATGAGGCTGTTTAATCCTGTGTTGGCAGCACAACTGGATTAAACAGCCTCACCTCTGCCTCCTTGCCCCTCTGCCATCAGGGTTCTTCCAACACCCGATCAAAGTCTAATTTCTGGGCAAAAGGTGATGTGCTGTAACACTCTAGGAGCGCATAAACCTTATCACAACTTCAGACCCAGTGCTGCCCTGTAGCCAAGGCCTGAGGAGCAGAGGAAGAACCTCGGTCAGGTAGAGAGTTTACCTTAGGAACTGCGCAACTCTTGCAATCAAAGCGCCGGCTCCAGGCTGCAGCACGTTTCCTGAGTGCAAACATACGATTCCAGTCAATCAGCTGCATTCCCCTCGCTCTGTGCTGCACGCACTGAAGGGATATAACATCACCATGGCTTGGTACCACCTGGCACCCAGATCAGAGTCCCACCACGTGACAGAACAGCGATGAAGGACACACTGATTTCCTAAACCTAATACTGCAAACTAACCCCTTCCAGCCCCTCAATACTTCCAAGTATCCCACGGGACACCCGGAGTAGCCTGTCCCAGAGAGCTATCCAGACCAGGATTTTCAAGTCCAGACAGACATTGTTCACTCACCCACACAGATGTCTCCCAGGGCCTCAGGACGGAGATTGACATCTTGAAGGACGGCTGTCATAACAGCAGACAGTAGTTCGTCAGGTGTAGTATCCTAAAAGCACAGGGGATTAGCGCTACTCAGTGACCACCAGTAACTGCTCTGTCACCAGTTCACCCCAGGCTACTTCAGAGGACTACCGGCTTAGGCAGCTTTACTCCACTTCTCAGCTCACCATGGTCGTCGCTTTCCTACCAAAGCAAAATTCTTCTCCATGTTTTTTACCCCAGGTATCCTTCACACGCTGTAACACACGCTGCGTTCTCACCTTCCTACAAAGGACACTTTGTAGGGCATTCAAAACCAAATTATTACGTTGAGTTATGTGACAAGACTTGGCAAGCAGAGCCCTTCAATTCATCTTGTGAAAGAAATAAGGGTGACCCCTCAGCTGGTGGGAAGCAGCTCCCCCTGCCCCAGCATGGTGAGACCTATCTCGAAGGATGACAAGCAATGCACATCCTTTAGGGCCACCCTTGCACTCTTGGTCCAGGCCCCTGGACACTGCCATTGCCACCCAGTGAGGAAAAGGGATGCTCCAGGAGACGGGCAGCACGTCCATGTGAGGTGGTGTTGGTACCTGGCTGCTCAGGTGAGGGAGACGCTGCGTTTCCAAGTGGCTGCTCTGTTTGACCACAGCAGGTTCGAGCAGCACGGAGAGACCTACCCCGGCTTTAAGAGGAGCCGGGAAGCTCGTCGATACACTGGGTGATGTTCTGGGGGTGCTGGTGGTCCTGCTGCCCCTGGGCCGTGCGCCCCCCGGCATTAAAACCGTCAGGAAACGTCTTTTACACCACTGCGGCGCAGAGCCCGCTGCTGGGCCGTGCCCGGGGTCAGGGAGCAGGCGGGT